>NC_085137.1:462629026-462654026 GCF_035046485.1 Aedes albopictus
ACAGTTTTCTCGAATTCCCGCAGAAGTCTCTCAGAAATTTTTTTATATGAATTTCTTGAAGGAACCGTTTAAGAAATTCTGAAGTTTTTTTTAAATCATAATTCCAGAATCCTAAGAGAAATGTGTTGGGAAATCTTACAGCAGAAATTTGAAGATGCTATTTGAAATAACTTCACAGGGACGTTTATGAAACAATTAGAAAAAAATTATCCGAATATATTTTTGTGTATTTGAATCACATAAATCCCTTAAAATCCCTTAAGGAATCTCTGAAAGAATCTCCGGTATACTTCTTGTGAAAAAATCAGTAAATTATCATAAACTTACTGTAGATGCTATTTGTGGAATTTCTGTTTTTGCAGTTCTGTAGAAATTCTAAAGAAGTTAAAAGCTGAAGGCATCTAATACGAAATGTGGAGAGAAATCATTGTCTCTTCCGAACAACTTTTTGGAAGAACAACAGAAAAATTTGTTGAAATCATAAAAAAAAACTCTCTGGAAAATCTCTGAAGAAATTGCAAGAGAAACTTAAGAAAATTTAAGAAAATTCTGTGCAGTTTCCGGAAGAAGTCCTGAAGAATATCCTGGGAGTAATTCTTTATAAAGACACTGGAGAAGCCGCCAAAGACATTCTTGAAAAAATCATTAGACAATTTCGGGATGAATAATTAATGGTTTTTGTGGAGCGGACCTGGTGTGATGGTTAGAACACTTGACTTCCACGCCGAGGACCTGGGATCGAATCCCACTCCAGACATACTCACAAAATGTGGGTTCCTCCTTCGGATGGTAAGTGAAGCATAGGTCTCGAGATAAACTAGCCTAGGGTTAAAAATCTCGTTAATACAGACAAAAAAACCTAATTAATCCACCTAGCGGTGATGGTGCCTTTCTCGTGCTTTAAAATATCCTTTCAACAAAACTCAAGCGACATGTTGACGACATTGACATAAATACAAAATGAAAACTGCTTGCTAAATCTACTCGATATGGATACATTTTATATTAGCATAACATCCAATATTCAGAAATTATAAAACAAAATTCAAACCATATAAGTGTCATGAAGCCGCAAAATTTTGAAACGTCATTTTAGATTTTCCGGTCATCATTTTATGACTCCGGATATCTACCCCAACTAAACTAACCGCCATCTTGAACATTGAGACACCATCATGGATGTCCTGGTATTCATTTTTGGACCTAAAATTACATAAAATAGTCGCCGTATTGAATTTTGGCATGTCGTTTATGATTTTCTGGTTACCAGTTTTGGACGAAGACCGGCATTCTTCCCTATTCAAACTATAGTCATATTGCAGACCTTGTGAAACAGCGGACAGCTTGGGTTTTCTGATTACAAATTTTGAATTCTGAACATATTTCCATACAAAATATGCCCATAATGCAAAAATTAATAATCCTATAAAATAGGCACTTACTTGAATACTGGGCCATTATCTTGGATTTTGGACCGCTATCTTGGATACTCTGGTGAACTCCGAACATATTTCCCATACCAAACACACTTATTTTACATAGTTTTAGAGCTCAAAATTCCTTAAAACAGCCGCCATCTTATGTTGACGCGATCAAATTCTTATTTTTCCATTCAACGTTGAACCATCCTGCTATAAATTCACACCTTAGGAATCTGAAATGGTACGATTTGGTGAGATCGCTTTAGTTTTGTCTATATTTTGTTCTCTTTTATATATGTGAACTTAGACCGATTCGTCACTGTTGTTCATACCTAACGTTTATCAGGCCATTAAACAAAGCCACGATTTAATTTTTCACATGAACGTTGGTTCTGCTACACAAAAGCTAGTCTCTAATGTGATATAAGGCTATTTTCTTGCTAACCGTTCATTAGATTATCAAAAAATATGCGATCTGATGTGTCGTATATATGGGTTTGGTTCATTTTTATATTTGGTAATTTCCGGTGGATAGCTGGATCTGATTCCATGAGTCATGGACCATGACACTACCGGTTGTCCCAATTATGGTCTGAGATTATTCAATTGCTTATTTTTCACCTTTACCTAATCACCGCGATTTGATATATCGCATGTATGAGTTTGATTCACTTTTACTTTTAACCATTTTCGAAGCCACAGCTGAACCCGCAACACTACCGGGTCTGACCCTATTTTTCCATCAGGATGTCGATAAGTCGTGATAAGTCTTGTAAGAGATCACAGTCATTTGAACCTTTTCGTCGATATTCGGCCTCCTTTGTCTCCGGTATTCGTAACACAATCAATCAAACTACTGTTCGAAACAAAAATGTCAAACGAATGCACTTCACCACGATAGCGGCTTCGGAAGACGGTTCGGCTTTTGTTATTCCTGTCTTCTTCCATAACAAGAGCTATGTTGCCCATCTGTGTGCCGTATTCAATGCAACATGCAAGAATAAACTCATATTAACATTCATAATCGGAATTGGCTGAGAATCTATGCGTAATGCTAGAATTACACACGTGTCATCGTGTCAGATGACATTGATTTGACTCTTTCTTATGTTTATTGATCTTCGTTCTACTGCTCGTGTTGTGTGTAGGTAAGAGGTAACGGTAGCGCACGAATGTAACAAAGCAAGCTGACACCCGACTGCGGCAACGAAATGAAGGTAGTGAAAAGTGTCGAATGTTTACAAGACTGGTCGTGATTTGATACACCGCATCCACGGGTTTGGTTAAATTTTACATTTTACTACCCGGATCTGATTCTGGGTAACTACCGGCTGAACCAAATATGGTCTGACATTATTGTCTTGTTATTAACTGCTCATCGGTTAACCAAAAACGCTGCAAATTGAAGGTGTCACAAGGTGACAATTTCGACGGGACTCTCGGAACCGATTTCGGAACACTACCAGTTGTCTTTAGTGTGACCTAAGGCTATTTTCTAGCTGTTCATCAGGTTATCGCAAAAGCCACAATTTGATGTGTCTCATGCCTGGATTTGGTTTACTTTTACATTTGGCCTCTCCCGGCCACTCAAAACCGATTCCGAAACACTTGCTGGCCGTTCATTAGGTAATCTAAAAAGCCGCTATTTGATGTGACGCATGTACGGGTTTGTTTCTCTTTCAGATTTGACCACTTCGGCGGGAACCCCGGAACCGGTTCCGGAACACTACTGGTTCAAATATGGTCTGAGATGATTTTCCTGCTCATTGTCCATCAGGTCATCGAAAATGCCGTGGTTTGATATGTCGCATGTATGGGTTTGGTTCAATTGTATATATGGCCACCTCCAGCGGGACACCTAGAACCGGTTTCGGAACTCTACCGGTTCAGATATGATCTGAGGCTCTTTTCCTACTTACCGCTCATCAGGTCATCGAAAATGCCGTGGTTTGATGTGTCACATGCATGGGTTTGGTTCAATTGTATTTTTGGCCACTTCCAGTGAAACGCCTAGAACCGGTTCGGGAACACTACCGGTTCAGATATGGTCTGAGACTATTTTCTTGCTTACCGCTCATCAGGTTATTGAAAATGCCCGAGTTTGATGTGTCGCATGCATAGGTTTAATGCATTTTCATATCTGGTCCCTTCCTGGGGTACCGTTCCGGAACACCTAAATGGCCATATCTCCGGAACGGCTGGACCGATTCAAACCATTTTCAATAGGAAACAATGGGACCAGATTCCGCGTCGAATGAACCGTCGGTCATTGAAATCGGATGAGGTTTACTGCCAAAAAGTGATGTGAGTTTTTTTGTACACACACATACACACATACATACACACACACATACATACACACAGACATCACCTCAATTCGTCGAGCTGAGTTGATTGGTATATGTGACTCGACCCTCCGGGCCTTCTATCGAAAAGTCATTTTTGGAGTGAACATATAGCCTTTCCAGTACACTTAGTGTACGAGAAAGGCAAAAAAGGTTTTCATTTTAGATATCCAGAGGTTCCTTCAGGGAATCCACAGAACTTGCCTCATGTTCTTGCAAGAAATCCTCAAGCGGTTCTTCCAGAATTTTCTTGGGAAGCTTCTCTAGAAATTTCCTCAGGGGTTTCTTCAGGAATTTCCTAGAATGTTTTTTTTTTTTCAGTAAATCATGAAAGTGTTCCACCAGAAGTTCCTCCTGTAGCATTTTCAAAACTATGCTAGGTATCCCTTTAACCCTAGTAGGATGTTGAGGTCAATATGACCCAGAAAGGAACGATCAACGTACACTACACCATCGTGGTTCGAAAAGTCTAACAACTTAAGAGGTTTAAAGGTTTCGACAGCAACTTCTTCTTAGTTATCCCAGTAATTCCTCAAGGAATAGCTAAACAAGTTTCTTCCAGAATTCCATCTAGACTTCCCCTAAAAAGTTCACCACGATAGAATTGGTAACTCCTTCAAAAGTCTTTCCATGATTTCATGCAGATGTCCTTCAGACGTTTCTCCTGGAATTCTTCCTGTAGGAGTATCTTCAACCAGTAATCCCTTCAAGGGTTTTCCCAGTGTTCCTCACATAATTGTTCTAGTAGTACTTCTTGAAATTTCTTATGGGCTTCCTCTAAGATTTTCTTTAGTAAAAACTTTAAGAATTTAAGGATTTTACGAGAAATTCTTTTCGGGTTTCCACCTGCTATTCATGATACCTTGTTGATAATGGAATATACGTGCGTCGGAAGCATTGCAGACGATGAGAATGTGAATTAATAGTAATAATACCAGAAATAGTTAACAAAGGGGCACGTCCTGGTCTTCAGAATGGATCCGAATAGCCAGTCTCATTTATCCTGAATTCTGAATCCAGGAGGAAGACGTTTTGTGACTTTTTTACCTTTCAGAAAATTTGTCACTGTTAGGCAGATTCTGAGGTCTCTGGAGCCTTTCCCGTTTTCTTGTTTGACCCTTGAAAAAAAAAAAACACCTCGTCTCCAACCTCAGAATCAAAACCCTGAACGTCTAGAGACAAAAATGAATAGCTTTCTACATCATCTCGGCGTAATTAAGCCTTAAAAACTTCTGCAACGTATGTATGCCACTGTATGTACCTAGTAGAAATGTTAAGATCACTAGGGTGGCGTTTTACACGCAGGTCCACCTGTTTCCATTCACAAGTTGCACAGTAACGTAAATTGAACTGTACTGTACTCGCCAGCTGCATGCAGTTGGCGCAGTTTATTATCTAACTTCAGTACATACAGCAGAACAAATGGCCGAAGTTTTACAATCATCAGCAGATCAGGCAATGCTGATCCGAAGAAGGTCACATAAAACTGATCAGATGGTGTTTAAATCTTCTTCGCACCTTTGAGGTAAATTGAGTAAAGTTATCGGCAGTCCCGTGGATGAACAAAAATGTTGTTGAAGTGACCACAGCCCTGCAACCAGGACTCATCTGTGAACTTCCCCGAGATCTTGACCTAGTGGCTTGAAAGATAAACATGATACGCAAGCTTGAAAACTTAAAGGGCACAATCTCATTAGCCTGTTTTCGATCACCTTTGGTAACCTGAAGTTAACCTGTATCCTGTGACTATCGAGATGTTGGGTACCGTAAGCTAGCTGATTGCTTCGGGCTCTTACAAGAGATAGAGCAGAGATTCCCCAGGATCATTTTAAGTTTTGTTCGGGTCTAGAAGAGATTTTCATGACCTACTGTCAGGTCTTTTTTACGCGGTTTTCATTTACGCGAGCGCATATTTTGCCCCACAAATTGAGGTATAGCTCAAAATTGTGACGTACTGGAGCAAATCTGAGCCCGGATTTGGATTCAGCGACCCAAAATCTGTCATAGACACATAAGTTTTCTCTTGAGACAAAAAAATGTTGCGCTGTGTTATTTAAACAAAGTTAACTATTTTCCATTCACGTTATCTAATTCGTATGGCGACGACTATAATTAGCGAAAATATAACGAAAGCAAGTTTACTTCTATGATAACCGCAATAAACCTAGCAGTGTCATAGTTTCTGCTCTTCCACCTACATATGTCGTTACCTTATCAAACAGATCGCCATCTATTGAGAGTTTAAAAGGTTTTATTGTGGTAATAATGAATGCCAGAAGGATTACATATCGGAGAGTTTTATTTACTCTTAAAATTTGCCTTTATGGATATCTTCAAGTTTACTGTAAAACATTTCATTAATGGTTTTCATAAAAGTAATCATAAAACTTTGAGTTTTTATTATTGCCGTAATAAACCCCTAATAAAAACCAAGCAAAACCATTCAGCAGTGGAATTGTTAATTAGGATAATATGCCATTTCTTGCTTAAAAGAAATATTAACATGATATTTTAAAACGTTGCAGCTGCCATTTTCGAGGTTGTTTTGAACGTTTTTTTTAAATAAATTTCAATCTTTTTCCATTGTAACCTTACAACTTATATACTTCTTTGGATAAATGAATCTAAACCCAAACTGTTGGAAATGTTTAGGACGACAATTTAAAAGAAGATCGAATTGTGTATGTGTTTTGGGTATCGTCCTTATAAAACCTGGCATTTATTGTTTCAGAAACTCGTCCAAGATATTTTCAAGAAAGATTTTTCTGAAAAAAAACTTCTAGAGATTACTTCAGATTTTTTTGAGGAATTCCTATAGAAAACCTTAAAGAGAATAATTGAAAAATTCTCAGAAATTCCTACTGGTAGGCTGTGAATAAGTTTTTCAGAGATGTAACTGACTGCTCACGACTGAAATTGACGGATATTTTACTATAGCTTTACAGCTCTTTAAGTGATTATCATGCAGCTAAAATGCCTTTTGCATCTACTGCCCTATGTTTCGGTGTGTATTTCACCTTCTTCTGGGAATCAAAGGCTGCGTTATTTTTCAGAGTTTTCTTCAGAAAATAACGTGGGGCAAAATGAAACACGAAGTTTTGAAATAGATTTCAATACAATTTGGAAATTTGTCCTTCGCTAAAAGATTGTTTGAATCAAAAACTATATGTTATGGCGATCAAACTGTTTATCATCATTAGAAAACATCATGTTAACCCGCTGTTTCATCTTGCCCCACCCGTTTCAACTTGCTCCGGTGTACCTTATATTTGGTTGAAATTAATGCTGTCATGGTTGGAAAGATCAACAACAACAAAAATACAAATTTGTGATGAATACCTGTTTTTCTTTTTCGCCATCATACAAATATGTAAACAAAACCATTTACGATTTCCGAGATTAAGATTTGAATATTAAAAGTGCAGCAACAATCATATGCAACTGTAAAAATGAATATACGATTTCTACGATTTCGTTCACTTCGTATAAGACGCAAGTGTGACGCAAACGAGTAATATACAACATTGTTATAGTTGTATACGATTTCATCGATTTTCATCATACCTTTAGGTAGCAAGCTCGATTTAGCAGATTCATATACGATGTGAAGCGACGATTTCCACAATTCAAAGAAATCATTTATGCGATGCTAGCGAACTTGCAGCTTGACACCAAGAATGTATGTTTTTTTTTTAACGATTCTATCCGATACTGTGCGATCCTACCGATAGTATCTCGCACCTTTTATGATCGGAGACGACTATATGAAACAAAATCGCAATTGAAATTTAATTTGGCATGAAATGTGATTTTACGCAATCTTTTAACAAATATTCATACATATTATTATACAATTCTAATTCAATATATGAAAATATACGATTTTTTCCACACAATGATGTACGCTATGTGGTTGGCTGGGCGCAGAATCGTTACCTGTTCTGTGGCGAAGTTGGCTAACGCACTCTGTATATTGGATTGGGGAGACGCGCGCTCAAATCTCACCAAAACCAAATACGTGAATTTTCAATTGAAATTTGTTTCTGATTCAATACATGTGTGCCTACGAACTTTAGGCTCTACGTTTGCCTAACATTGCATATTTTTCCAGATTTTACAAAAACATCAGCAACTGTGCTCACCTCCGATAAAAGCGAAAAAGTAAGGAATAGCTCATCCCGCATCCGACCCCGTGGGGGTTGTAAATGGTATCGCACTGCTAGCACTACCGTTCCCGCTTCTGCCACTGCAGGCTGAACCAGCATTAATGTATGGATTTCGATTCCAAACGATCGATTCTCCTTCATCATAGCCATCATCAGTAACGTACAGTAGTGAACCGACGACGACGACGACAACCAGGATGACGACGACGCCGTCATCATTAGCTCACTTTGCTTCCGTGGCAGATCGGTCCAGAGATTAGGGGACGAGCAATAATGGGGGACAGGGGTTTGGATTCCTTTTCAGTGGCTTTGTGTTGATGTAAAGTGCAGTAGCATCCTTCCTAAACTGATTAAGGATTCTCGAATTGCTTCTTCTTCGCTCATGGATCAACGCTGACGATGAACCAACTTCGCACCCTTTAGTTCAGTTGGTGGAGAGTGGTGTGATGGTGAACGGAGTGCGAATCGGAACTCACACACAGCAGACACGGTTCGGTACGTGAAGTATTGGAGAACGAGCTAGATGGAGGGCAATTGACAGCCCCATCACACACACCGTAGGAAACGGGAGCGGAGGGATATTGTACCACACGCAGCGTGAAGCAGCTGTTGGATTTTGCTGAGCTCAGCATCATTTTCAATACGACATAGTCCCAGCCAGCCCAGCACAGCCAGAGTAGTAGATGGAACGATGATGTAGGTAGATCGGATGACAGCGGAGTTTGCGTTACCCGGAGGAGGGCATTATTTCCGTGTGGGAATTCCTGTGGTTCGTTGGTTTATCCCCCGGCAGGAGGGGTCGAAGTGCATGGAATGCATGGGTTTCGTCGTCGCCGCTGCCGTCGCCAGTATTCGAACGATGATGATTGGCATGCCAGGAAGCTAATCGGTTGTTCAAACATGATTGAGACGTTTCCGGTTGGGGGTGGAATATTAGTTTCGCGATTAGCTCAGTGCTCTGTGTTCAGTGATGGTGAGTGATTAATGCAGTGTCATTGCGATGAAGACGTGATGAACCGTAAAGGAGAAGTCACCCCGGCGATGGACGGTGGAGTGGGAGGTGAATGCAAAGTTGCTCGATTGGCACGATATATGAGCATTGCATTCTACAAATGGAAACAGTTTGCGACAAAGAGAGAGTTTCCGTCATCTGTCAAGGATGATTTGGTTGATCTGTTATGATTGGTTGAAACAAAAAACATAAAAAAAAATTCATAAAAAGGATGGAAAAATTAAAAAAAAGAACGCAAAAATTAATGAAACGCATTAGTAAAAGTTGTAATGCCGAAAGATTGTTTTTTTTAAATCCTGGGGAAAATTCTGACAAAACATCTGATGAGGCTTCCAACTATACAGGGATACTTTATGCCGGTTTTATGAGTAGAATTCTTCAACAAAAAACCTAGATAACCAGTAATACGAGTTAAAAAAAATTAAAGCACTAAATACCGACAAAATTTTTGAAGGATTTTACGTAACGAAATTCTGTAAGAATTTTTCAGTGATATTCCTGACCAAATCGTAAGACGTTTTTCTTCAAAAGTTCAAAAAGCTTTAAGAAATTGCGACAAACCCCAGAAGGTTTTTCCGAAGAAATGTATCAAGTCAATATTGTGAGTTTCAGCAAAATCTCTAAAAAAAGGAAACTCAAACTATGGAAAACCTTTGCAAAAAGGGCTTAAAGCTTTTGAAGCGAAAAACCAAATATTTTTATTGAAACAGAGAAAGTTGTCTCATGAAAAATGTAAACCTTAAGTTAATTAATTCTTGCAAGTCAAAGAAAATCGTGTTAAGTACTGTCCCTTTTAATTCCACTAAGAATTTGCGTTCTTTGATAGATTTCAACTGTAAGGTCGTCTTCAATGTTTCGTACTTGACTCGACTTTTTTGTAGATAAACCAAATGAAAGGTAAATTTGGTACTCCATTAATTCCAGTTCTAAGAACGGTAATGATATTGTAATACCAAGTTTTAAAAATATGTGAATAAGAAATCGAGAAGCAGTTTCAACAAACTTTATGTTGAAGAATTCATTTCCATATGATTCATCGAGCTGTGCGAATATTGCCATGTCGCAATATCCATCACTCAAATCTCACCATTCTTCGAGAAAACCGGTACAAGCAAACGGCACCGACTCCGCTACATAATTTCGTTGCATAGCAATTTTCATCTAAAATTTATGGAAATCCTGCTCGGCCATGTTGTTGGTGCCCATAAATTTCGTTCCCACATCAATCACAGAGAGAGGGCAAGCGCCCCGGTACAAAACCTACAACTGCGTGGAACTTTGTCCACCCGGCCGCTGAGGGTTTGTACAAGTCCAGCTCATACACACACAGTTTGGACAATCTTTAGCCGAGAGACTCTTGAGCTCTCTCAGATGTATAATTTTTGAAACTTCACGAGTAGCAGAAACTTTCCCCATACAAAACCACCTGACATAATTAAAGACTCTGTCAAGTATCCGATTCTAGTCGTCTACCCAAAACACCTAAACAGAAAAAAGGATGACAACGATCGTAATTTCTAAGCATCCCCCATCGTTTCCATTCAACGCACATTGATTGCTCGTCCCATCCCTCAATCCGACCAGAAATGGCATTCATCACGAAGGCAACAATGAAGCAAAATTGGGTACAAGACTTTTTTACGACTGGAAACTAATCTCCAATCGTCATCAGCAACAGCATCAGCATCATCATCATCATCCTTTGTGCATGATGAACCTTCAACCCTAAATATTCGTCTGGCTTTCTTTGTACCAGTTAAAATGTGGAAGGACGATTATCGGTGCTTTTGGGTTGAATCTGAACATTCATTTTTATTTCCGAGACACTGAAAACGACCTTACATTTGCGATTTTTCTTCTCGCGCTCGTGCCGTTCTCTGAGCAGGGTTAGGTTTCGAGCTAAAACACTTGCAGAGCCTTCACCACCCGGAGAGATAATTGATGTTGTGGTGCACTTCGAGCATGACCAGGCTCTGTCCGCGATGGATCCGGTGACACCGGCGCAAGTAAAGTGCCACCACGAACCACATTTATCGCACTGAACGAATTCTCCTGCTTTGTCCGGGTGCTCGCATGCTGCGTAGTTACAGGCTGGTTCGACCTCAACCTCCGGTGTATGTGGTTCCGACATTGAAAATTTTGAAGTTTGTTCTTTCGATCAGCGGAGAAGAAAAACTAACTGATTTTTGATAGCACTTTAATCCAGCGATGCTTCAAAACTAGAATAAGATTAGAATAGTTAAATAAGTATAATATAGGTTAGGTCAGTTCTCTTACTTTTCAGTGATTTCTATAATTTTTAGTTTTAATAGCTGACCAAAGAACTCTGTTTTTTACAACTGTATGGCATATAATTTAGGCAATAATTCAAAGAGAAAATATAGTTGTATCGGCGAATTCAATGTTTCTTGTAGCGTGGCACATTATCTAATAGGAAAGGTTTTGACATTTTGATTTGTCATTCAACTATATGCTTATATCTAGACCTGTCAGATTGACAAGTGCTGAAGTTATGCGACCAGGGTGGCCATCTCGACGGATTTGTTGTCCACAACAATAAATTGCTGTATAGCTGTACTAAACCTCGGTCATCCAAACATTAAGCAAAATGGGAACAGCCCAACAAGATATTATAAAATAAGTGTGCTGCTTCTTTTAAATAGTTATATTGATTCGTATGTAATCGTTTACGACAGTGGAACTACGTAAATCAAATCCTCTTATCTTTGTTGATATTCAATCGAAGCGTATTGAGCATTGAGCCATAAGCCTGGCTATTAACCGAGGGACTTGCAAGTAGGAACATTCCCCTGTAAGTCGCGCTTGCTTTTACAAGTATGCCATCCTCTTTGGAGCCACCATTCAATGCCCTGCCTATGTTCGCATAGTCGAAGTAACCACCATTGGCAAAGTCAGCATACAAGCTTATCTCTGACGCATCCTAAAATCGGTTTAGATTTCATGCAGATATTAGGTCATATGAACATAAGTAGTGAATTTCACTATGTAGTACTAAAATTAACAGAGTTTCCTACATATTTGATATGAATTATAATGTTTTCGAACATGTAATATTTTTTTCTTTCGAACATGCGTGTAGTGCAGGAGTGTCAAAACACATCTTTAACGCGTAGTGCTGAAGATTTTTGCTGGTTCTGCGTAGAACTTGTAGATTGCTCCGGATGATTATTCGGAAAGCAGGTTAAATCCAGACAAATCTGGCTATGTGTACTAGTGGAACAAGATTAGGGCTCCCAAATCTAGGAGACATTTCCGGCCAGCCCTCGATATCAATAAGAGACGCCCAATTTTAGATGTACTGTACGCGGGCGAGTCTGGTATTTAAAATTTATTCAGGAATTTCTCAACAATGATTAATCCAGAAAATCTATCAAGGACTCTTTCTGGAAATCGTTAAGAGACACCTCTTGCATTGCCTTCTAACATTTCTCAAAAGATTCCTTCCTTTTCACGATATTCGTCTAAGTATTTCATGTTAAATTTCTCTCGAATGTTCTTCCAGATTCCTACCGGAGTTTTTCCAAGATGTTAGCAATTGATTACGGAATCACTCGGAGAGAATCTTCAAGAATTCTATTTCAGATTTCCTATTTCGGCTGAAGCTGCTCACAGGAGTACACCTTTTTTTCCCTCGACGAAAAATTGCCAGAGTTCTTCCTGCGTTTACTCCAAGAAATTTTCAAGGGATTTTTCTCAGAGTTTATCCCGGGATTTCTACAGAAATTTCCCTAAGGAAGGATATTTCTCAAGTGTTACAATTTTTACAGCTATTTCCGGTATTCCTTCCAAAATTTTCTCCCGGGATTCCTCCTAGCATTTTACAGGATGTGTTCCCGGTTTGAGCGAAATGGCAAATAAAGGGAAAATTCATCATCAATATAGAATGTTTGAGTGGCAAAATTTGTTATTGGTTTGTTTGAAATAAGAGTTGAAACAACAAAAATGGCTCTACCTCATTTGGCATAATGCCATTTGGCATAACGCTGTTTGGCATTATGCTATTTGGTATAAAAGCCATTTGGTATAACGTCCATTTGTCCTGATGGACATTTGACATAACAAATATTATTCACATTCCTTATCCAGAAGTCTGTTCTTCGTGTTATGCCAAACGGCATTATGCCAAATGGTCATTATGCCAAATGGCCTTTATGCCAAATGACATTATGCCAAACGGCGTTATGCCAAATGGCATTATGCCAAATGGGGTAGAGCCACAAAAATAATAACTAACTTTCTATGGCATAAAAACTGAAGAATAAATTTCTGATAACTGTCATTGAAATAACAGAAAAATTACAAAAACAATGTCAATATAATAACATGTTTCAGTGTTATGGTAAATAATGTTATTGTATTATATATTATGTATGATTTTGGATAAATTGAATACAATTATAACTTTTACGGTGATAGTGACATTTGTTATCATGCTCTTATTTGAGACTTTCCAAGAATAACTTGACAATTACAAGTTGTCCAATGTCAGCAAATTTTGTTATTATGTGTTATCCAGAACTATTCATAAAGAACTAAACAATATCAAATTTAGATATGATGACAGACTAAATAGGTTATTCTTTGGTAATTGATTTATTATTTACCTCTATCCGGGCTCCTGGAAGTTTTTTTTAAGGAATCTTCATTATTTTTAAGCAGGATTTCGTCACCAAATTTGTTTCAGATGTATCATTACCACCAGAATCCCTCACAGGACTTCTTTCGCAGATCATCTTGCAATTTCTTTAAGAAATTATCGAGAGCTTTCGTCAAGAGTGTCTCCTGGGAAATTTCTTAAAGTTCCTCAAGGAATTTCGCTTGAAGTTTCGTTTAGATTTCTTTCGAAAATTCTCCCAGAACTTATCTTGGAAGATTCCTTCCAGTGATGCTTCCGGGATGCCTCTCTGAGATTTTTTTTCAAAGTTTTCCCTGGACTTTCTCCAAGAATTTCTTCAGAAGTTCGTTCAGAGTACCGTTTGGGATTTTTACCAGCGTTATCGTTAATATTTCTCATGAAGTTCTTCTCCTGATTAGTTTCTGTGGTATTAGAAGACTTTTCCTCGTAGTTGTTTCCAGGACTTCATGCTGTGATCGCTCTGGGATTTCTCTCAGACTTTTTCCCAGAACTCCCTGCCTAAAATTGACCCGGAATTATTTTCGGTGTCTTTTTTGGGATTGTAATAAATACTCCGGGAGTTCTTGTCTCGATTTTTTACGAGTTTTTCTCGGAATACGCTGCAACATTTTAAGGGACATCCAGATATTTTAAGGTTTCAGGGATCTGTTTCATAGGTTTAATGTACATTAAGATGCCTTCCAGTAGGTTCAACCCTTTGGAGATGTTACATTTCTGGATGCAACCTCGCTGGTCTATAGCACGATTATAAATGTTGGTTTTCTAGACTGTGCTTATGTGACTCATCTGTCTCCAAAGAATTAAGAGACATTTCAGTAAAATCAAGGAACGTTCAGAGCCATATCTGAAACCCTAGAAACCATCCTAAACTCTTTTGCGATCCTCTGAAACTATCCTGAAAAACCCCTCTATGAAACCAACGGAAACGACTCTGAAACCAACATAAATTCCCTGAAATCTCCGGGAGCTTCCTAAACTGTCCCGGAGATCCTCTGAAATTTTGTAGTGCCCTCTTGAAATCCACTGAAACGCCAGTGAGCTACTTGACACTCCCCCCCCCTCCTGGAGCCGACCTACTGATACCTGGTAGGTACCCCCCCCCCCTTGAGACACCCCTGAGACACTCTGAGACTCTCTGAAACGCTCCTGAAATCCCGTTGAGTCCCCACGAAATCATGTCAAATACTCTCTGCGACGACCCTCAACCGCTACCCTTTAAGACCCTTTATATCGCGGATTTGCCTCTTCCTGGTTGGGCATTTTGAGGCCTCCTTTTAGATTTATTATTCTTATATTTATAAGCAAGATTTTTAGCCCTAGGCTGGCTCATCTCAAACCCACTTTATCATTATTACAATTTCTCAAGCACAATGTGGTACTGAATAAATCGTCATAAAATAATAAGGATTAAAAGAGGTTTTAGTGTACCTCCTGGAATAGCATACGAAGTTTCTTGTGTGAATTTCCTGTAGATATATCAGAAGAAATCCTGATGAAATCTCGCGAGGAACTCCGGAAAACGAATATAGGAGAAATAACGGAAGACATTTTGGAAGAAAATTCGAGAAAATCAGTTACATCTTGAAATTTTTTAGGCATTTTACCAAAGAGTAAATGTAAAGGAAATTCCGGAAGGAAATCTGGAAATCTTTGAGATAGATTTCTGGTGGAATGACGGGACAAATCTGGCGTTTAACTACTAACTTCGGATTTTTTTTTCGGAATAAATTCATAGAACAAGTTCAACAGAAATAAAACAAAAATCCCGGGAAAACTACAGGGAAGTTTTTCCATATAACCCGAGGAAAATCACAAAGAGAAACCCCGAAGGAAATTTGATAGAATTTCCCGGAGGTACTCCTGCAAAATCACACTAGGGACTCTTTCAGAAATCCTAGCAGGAATTCAGAAATCCTCTCAGAATAACTCTCAGAAAATCAATAATGAACATGAAAAAACCCCGAAAACTCTGGATGCGAATCTCAGAAAAACTCTGGAAAAAACTCCTTGAAAAATCTAGAAAGAAACTCCAGCTAACATCCAGCAATTCAAAGTGGAGCTTGTGGAGAGTAGCAGGAACTGCATAAAAATTGGAAGAAGAAATTGCGGTTGAAATTCAAGGAGAAATACAATTAAGAATTCTGCATACAATTTCGGAAGCAAATGTCAGAGGAATTTTTCGAACGATTTCTGAATAGATTTTCAAGCTTAACCTTAACAAACCTCTAAAAGAGCGAGAGCGAATTGTTTTTATAGTACCGAGACTTATTCTCGCACCCCGCATACCAAGGCACAGAACCGTATGTGTTGCCGGTATCTATTTAGTATGCGTCGAGAGCTCAGTTCGGAGTCAGCTTAGTTGGTTAAAGCGCCGGTCTAGTGAATACGAAGTCGTAGGTTCAAATCTCACCAGAACGCGATGTTTTCACAATTCCTTCTCTCAATTTGCCAAGTAATCAATATTCTGTGTCTTCTAATTTCCAAGTTTTTCCCAGGACGTTTCAACGTACCAGTAGATTGGTACAAGTCTGTTAGGGGACAAGCCTGTGAAAGGCAACAAAGACATGTGTACTGATACACTGTACAAAAATTATTTACTGTGGGGCAATCGGTATCGGTGTCTAAGTGCGATGTGCTATCCTTTCTTAGCCGTAAGTATCAATTACCAGCAGGAGGCTGGTAACTGGATCGCGGATAAGGCGTAGACAGATGCTTTTGGACAATGGGGAAGTATCCCATCCAGGAAGTAATGCTCCAGGCAAATAAAGGCTTCGTGATCGCCAAGATCAATGGAGTTTTTGTGTGTAGCTTCTACTCACTCCCTTGGACTCCGTAATAGTTCGTAATCCAGAATTGATAATCGACATCGTTTTGTGGACCTCTGTGCTTGCGAAAATCATGAACTGGAGAGTTTATGATGGATATATCCACAGCGACGTCCACGACGTACACATACTAGAAGACAACCTCAGTGAAATTTTCTTCGTAGCTCTCAGAGAAAATCCGGAGTCAGATTTGAGATCCAAGAAGTTATCGGCAGCACTGGTGTAAGCTGTGACACCTCCATGTCCAGAAAAATCGGACTGAATCACAGATGTCATCCTGCATACTTGTGGACTGAGGAGCTTTACGGTCTCCAGAAAATGCCTCAAAGCCAGAAAACGAATGCAAAGTGCTAGAATCGACGACGAGAGAGAAGCACGAAGAGTAGTGCTGTAGGTGCGCTTTGCTCTAGCGGAACAAGAAAACAAGCTTCAAGAAGTTGTGAAAATTGAATTTTATTGGCTTTTCTCGGTGAAGTTGTGCCGTGATGCTAATGTAAAGCCATGGAAATACAGAGGAGAGAGTAAACATCAGCATAGCTTAAGCAGTTGCCATGAAAATTAAGATGAAGAAAGTGCCCGGCCTCCATAACATAGCCTCAATAGCATTGAAAACAGCTATCGAGACCAATCTAGTTCCGGACATCTCTGCTGATCAATCTAAATAAGGATTAAAGAGAAAAAGGAAATCACTCAAAGGGGCTTTTCCTCTTTCTAAATTTTTGTTAAAAAATTAAAACTAAACTAAACTAATCTAAATAAGGATCGTTCTCCGTCTCAGTAGAAAAGACAAAACCTGGTGCTCTAGAACCTCTTTTCGTTTCAATGAGTCTCAGGGGCGCTTCAGGTATGTTGCATGGAGCCTCAGGCGAATTTCAGGGGTCTCAGAAGCATTGCAGGAGACCCAAGGGATTTCAATGGGATCCTGGAGGCCTCACGGGCATTTCAGGGGGTTTCAAGGGGTATTACAGGGGGTCTATAGTGGTTTCGGGGGTCTTAGGAAGGATCCAAGTGGTCACAGGTGCTATTTTTATTTTAGGGAGTCTCAGGGGGATTTAGAGGGCAGCAGAAGGTCTCGGGAGCGTTTCAAAGGACTCCATGGGGTTCCTGGGTGTTCCAAATAGTGCTTTAGGGGGTCTTAGGGGAGTTCAATGGGTCTCATGAGGATTCTAAGGGGTAACAAGGGCTACTTAGGGGGTATTAGGGACATATCATGGGGTTTCTAGGGACACTAGGAATGTTTCAAGGGGGTCTGAGAACGGTTACAGGTGGTCTCAGGGATAATTAAGGATTCTTAAATAAGAGGGTTCTAGGGTTTCAGGGGGTACCAGAAGGTCTCAGGTGTATTTAAGGTTACATCGAATTTCAGGGGATCTCAAGGAGGTCTGAAGGGCTTTCAGAGCAGTTCCAGAGAACGCGACGCGACACGGACACAACACTTATCGTTATTACAAACATGAAACGCGTCTCGTCATCATGTGACTTTTCTCCTCCCGACTTACACAAAAAATCCTTTCCATGACACACGTCGAGCAACAGCGGTAATGTCGGTTTTAATTTATGCTAATTTCTAATTATTGCAGCCCCAGTCCATGGCATAAAAGTGCTATGCTACGTTACGAGTTTTAACATGTTTCCAGATTTTGAATGAACAAAGAATCAGCAGTACAATAGCGGATGCGTCCGCACGAATGCGGCCCCACAGCAGCCTCACACAAAGATGATGATCAACTTTATCATCCCGAGGTGAACTTTGCTTGTTTTCTCTCCACCTTTTTGGCTGACTTTGGGAGCCACGTGCTGCAGAAAAACCGCTTTTGCAGACAAGTGTCATAAATCTCTGCCCACGACACACGACCATGGCGACGACGATGATGACGACGACGACACCAGCAACGGTAGGTAGCGATGCCATCCTTTATAAGGGCGAGGTTGACTGCCAGTGGCAGGCCCTGCTGGGTGGATCGACTCCATCCAGTACAACCTACTGCAGTGAGTGGTTTGGTTCGAACCATTTCATTGTGGTGACTGTGCAAGAGTGTGAACTTGAATAAAACTGGTGATGATGACGACGGAGATGGGATGGGGGTGCGTAAAAGATATTCAAAGGAAACGCAATGGCAGGCAGAGTTTTTATCGCATTTTGAACTTTTTATTTTCAATTAACGTTTTTGTGTTTGGCCTCGGGGAGAATCACTGTCGTATGCGTGAGTGGAGGAACCGGGCTGGAGGAGGTTAATCTGATTTTGCGATTAATTTTTAAAACGAAACAAGAGCATCCTTAGAATGTACGGTTTAATGATAATTAATCAATAAATTGGTTGCTACATTTGTGATAAATTGGTTTTCTTTTATTCTTATATTGGACAGTTGACAAACGTCCTTAAATATTAGTGAGTGAAAGTAAATCCCTACTGCTTTTGTGGATTCAATTTAGTAAAGTCATTCGGAACGCCAATAAAAAGCAATGATGAGAAAAATACCGATATGATAAAGGAAAAGCATGCCAATCATATCCATTTCCTTCGCCCAATCAATCAATTCTCCCATACAGCGGAAATAATTAAAACAGGATCCATCAAGAAAACTCGTTTCGCTCATACATTTCAACAGATGGCACCAATTAATTTCGTCCCGTTCCGGAAGGAGCCCGCCCTCGCGCATACACACAAAACAACACAACAGCACAGCTCGAAACAACCTCACGTGAAAAATCATTGCCTTCCGCCCGGGTGCACGTATTTTTCCGACCGCTCGCAAAATTTCCCAACACTCACTGGCAAATCGGAAATTTTTCATTTCACAGTTCACCGCACGAAATTTCGCCAGCCAGCCAGCAGCACTTGGCTGGCAAGTGGAAACGAGCAGAGCAGAGCGCGTCGAACAGTAGTGTTCTAGCGGAAGAAATACATAAAGCTGGAAATAAAATTCTCATCATTCCACGATTTGGTCGGCAGCGGAATAGTTGTGGACGGTCAGTAACGGATCCGCGATAAGGGCCAAGCGGGTAATTAAATCCATTTACTTCGAGCTTTGTGTGGCAGATGCAATAAATTCCGGAAAGTAGAGTCATCATTCTCGCTGGGAGTGATGGGTCCCATGGTTGTCCACATTGTCCACCAGGCAGTCAAACGACGGGATCCAAAGAGGACAGATACAAAACCACACCAATTAGTGTGTGTGAGAGAGGGATGATCGGACAGTGCTTCGGAACTAATCCTTTGCCAGAAGGACCTTACGAACCCAAAAATGTCAATTTATACTGAAAACCCGAGTGCCATAATAACATTTCCACACGTGCGCGGGCTGTTATCAGATGGCATCCGACGGGGCTGCCGTGGACTGCAGAGAAATGTCGAATTGTGAGCAGGGCTAGTTTGCTCTTTTCCATAGACAGACTATGCCTAATCTACGGTGTTAACCCAAAGGCAGATATGCTAAAATCTACCTCAAGACTAACAACACTGGAAAAACAGACGTAACATTCAATTAATTCTCATCGTACACATTAGAATAACTAGCCACAGAAGTCCAATGTCGCGACTGTTCGTGTGACTAACATCTAGTTTGCCACGTCCTAACAGTGTCAGTAGCGGTACTAGAAGTGTCAAACAAATTTTGTTTATCAAAACAAAAGATCCTCTACAAGATGAACACTTCAAAATAATGAATTATTGCAATTAAAGTTTTTGACACAATTTAATGGAAAAGGTGACTACAGCGCCATTGGAGTTCTAGTGTATTTCTATTTCGTACACTGATTTAACAGTTTGTTTGAGAATGATCTAGTTGGCCGAAATCTTTACGCTTCCGCTTACGTGAAATGGCCTTTTCATTCTTGACCAAGGGGGTCTCCAATCCGGAGTATATCATTGTACTTGCCTCACAATATACAAACTCTTGCAATAGGGCAGTGCATGAAATTAGCTCCTTCTCTTTCACTCTTACAGAAATTTTGTAAACAACAAGGCCACGAAACGTCAAAATCCCATACAAAATCAAAACAGTGCAGTGCCCTATAGCAGGCAAAGAAATATCTCCAAATAATAACTGTGGAAGTGCTCAAAGAACACTAAGCTGAAGCGATGCAAGCCAAGTCCCACCGGGGACGTAGTGCCATACAGAAGAAGAAGAAGAACTTCTTGACAAAATTCAAATACTGCTATTTAATCTTGTCCGACGTTTTGGCTACACTTGGAGCTTTCCGCAATTCCAAAAATCCAGGATAATTGAGTCCCTGACTAGGGGTGGGACAGCTCTAATATTCTTTAGCGGTATTAAGCAGTATTAGAAATATTAATACCAGATGAAATCCATAATTGATCAAAGTAGGCCACGCATATTTAACCGGTTCGATTTGAAATGTCAGCAACAAGAAATGCATACTTTCATTGGCTTCAGGTTGTATAAAATGTACTGCAAATCGCTATTCTATTGTACTTTTCACACCCGGGGCAACGATTCCGAAAATATCACTGCCCAAACTGTTGTACCTCGTATTAATATCTATTTCCCAGCAGCTTGTATCTACGATCATCAAAAGCACACTGATCATTTCAGCTGAAATTTACCGAGAGTCCATCTCCAGATCAATATGGCCAATATCTAGTTTAATATTCATTTAGCTAGGCCCTATAATCCTAAACTTTCATTGTATTAAAGCCTCGAACGGTATTGGAGTACAAAATGTCATCAGTAGCAAGATTCCCATTTCTGTTAATGTCAATTTTTACATTCTGTGAATATCAAGGGGAATATGAACAGTTTGAAAACGTAGCTTATCAATTTAGTTTTCCTTCTATATTTATTGGGCATATGTATTTGAAGACAACGGTTTCCCACAATCAGCTCGTTCTTAGGATTTGCAATAAAAGTGCATCGGATCACATAGGATGGGCTCGGATGGAGCTACCTTCATGATTTTTCTACGTCCAGCGGCATGGGCTTTCGAGAGCCATCTCCAATAGTCCAGTAAAACTCACGTTATTTTCACAGCTGAAATACATAATCAAAACAAATTAGCGTTTTCAATTGAACAAATTGACGAAAAACCTACGACGAACCGTATCTCCATATCTTCTATTCGTGACAGTTGGTTGTTGTATGAAAAGTCATGACATACTATACCGAAAATGATTCGGTGGACCACGAAGATTAGGAAACTAATATTTATTAGGCGGTATTAGCGTCGATACTAGGCACTGTCCCGCCCCTAGGTCCCTGACGAAGGTCCCAAATGCGACCGGAACGCCGGACGACAAGAAATAGCAGTAGCTGAGTTTTGTCAACGCGCTACAACGGACCAGATGTTCGCCATTCGCCAGGTGTTGCAGAAATGCCGCGAATACAACGTGCCCACACATCACTTGTTCATCGATTTCAAATCGGCGTATGATACAATCGATCGAGAACAGCTATGGCAGATTATGCAAGAATACGGATTCCCGGATAAACTGATACGATTGATCAAGGCGACGATGGATCGAGTGATACGCGTAGTTCGAGTATCAGGGACACTCTCGATTACCTTCGAATCTCGCAGAGGGTTACGGCAGGGTGATTGTCTTTCGTGCCTGCTGTTCAACATTGCGTTAGAGGGTGTAATAAGGAGAGCGGGGATAAACACGAGTGGGACGATTTCACAAAGTTAGTTCAGCTGCTTGGTTTCGCTGACGATATTGATATAAATGCTCGTAAATTTGAGAAGATGGCGAAAACGTACATCCGACTAAAGAGTGAAGCCAGGCGAATCGGATTAGTCATTAATGTGTCGAAGACAAAGTACATGATGGCAAAGGGCTCCAGGGAGGAATCACCGCGCCCGCCACCCCGAATTTCTATCGAAGGTGATGAAATCGAGGCGATTGAAGAATTCGTGTACTTGGGCTCACTGGTGATCGCTGACAACGACACCAGCAGAGAAATTCAGAGACGCATTGTGGCAGGAAATCGTGCTTACTTTGGACTCCGCAGAACTCTACGATCGAACAAAGTTCGCCGTCACACGAAGTTAACTATCCACAAAACGCTGATTAAACCGGTCGTCCTCTATATTAGAATAACCAGCCACAGAAATCCAATGTCGCAACTATCTAACATCTAGTTTGCCTCGCCCTTACAGCGTCAGTAGCGGTACTATAAGTGTCAAATAAATTTTGTTTACCAAAACAAAAGGTCATCTACAAGATGGGCACTTAAAACTAATCAATTATTACAACTAAAATTATTAAAATAATTAAATAGGAAAACTCAGTACAGCGCCATCGGCGTTCTAGTGTATTTCTATTTCCTCTATGGACACGAAACATGGACCCTACGTGCAGAGGACCAACGCGCCCTTGAAGTTTTTGAACGAAAGGTGTTGCCTACCATCTACGGCGGAGTGCAGATGGAAGACGGGACTTGGAGAAGGCGAATGAACCACGAGCTGCATCAGCTGCTGAGAGACCCAACCATCGTCAACTCCGCGAAAATCGGGAGACTACGGTGGGCGGGTCACGTCATCAGGATGTCGGATAGCAACCCGACTAAAATGGTTCTCGATAGTAATCCGACCGGTACAAGAAGACGTGGAGCGCAGCGAGCTAGGTGGGTCGACCATGAATTCATTTTTTTCTTTTTGCTTCAATGGATTTATTTTGAAAGTTCTGTGTTGTTTCAGAATTTTATGTGAAATTTCTCAAAAAATCCTCTAGTAAAGCATCCATAGTTTTTTTTAGCAATTCGCACGAGAATTCTTTTAGAAAATCATCCACGGATTGCTTCAGAAATGAATGCAGCGATTCTTTAAGGTAATTAAAGGATCCTCCAGAAATTTGTTATTATAATTATGAGCTTCAAATTTCTCCAAGGACTTCTTCAGAAGTTCTTAAAAAAATACCTTCGGGAATCCTGCCAGTGATTCTTTGGAAATTTCCCTAGAAATTCCTTCAAAAATTTCCATGGGATTCTCTCATAAATTTGTTCAAGGATTACAAGTCCAAGGAAATGTTTTCCTAGCTCATGATCATGATTAGACAAACATGCTTCCGTTGTTATGCTCTAAATCAGAAAAGTATTCGAAGATTTACCTATGTTCATCAGAGCTAACAATCCCATGCTATACTTTTTGATCGATATGGATCGCTAATCCGGAGACGGCGGGTACGATTCTCGTCCCAGTCGGGAAAATTTTCTCGACTCCCTGTGCATATGGATTTCTTCAGTTTCTCTTGCGATTCCTACAGAAAATCATCCAACGATTTTATGAGAAATTCCGCCATTAATTCCTTCTGAGATTTCTCTAGGAATGCTGCACGAAGTTTTCCTTTGATTCCTTCAGAAAATTATTAGTTTCCCTTAGAATTTTCTCCAAAGTATTCAATAGCAACTATCACAGAAATTAATTCAAAAACTTTGTCATAAAGCCTTCCCTAGATCCATTCTGTTTTTGACACAAGGATTTCTTTAGAGAACCCCCCAGGAATTCGACGAATTTCTTTTGAAAGTTCTTTAGAACATCGTCCATGCATTACTTAAGAAATTTCCGTAACATTTGCTTCGGATTTTTTGTTAAACTAGTCTCTAGAAATTTCTACTAAAAACCTGTCGTAGTCGAAATCTACTTCTATTGTTAACAAAAACAAAATTCTAATTCTACGTCGACCGTTCTTTGTAATACACGTCATATAACTCAAGGGAAATTTTTATCGAACTGTTCGCTTCTTTTTTTCCATTAAGTTCATTTCAATATCTGTCATCAATACACACTCAACGTAAACTACGTAAAGGTGATTCGATTTTACTCATTACTATTCGCCTCGTACTGCATTCGCCTTCTTCTCTACTCTTGTGACGATAGAATGAAAAAAAAAACAGAACTCATCATCATCATCATCATCATCCTTACTTTCCCATCCGGCGGAAGTTCTCACACTTCCACATTTGTTATTTCTGCTGGAGAAACTCTCTCCCCCAGCAGATCATTAATATTCGCCTCGTATTCACTACAAAACCCACCAGAAAAGTTTACACGGGTTTCCTTAAGAAAACCTTCTTTGATTTTTTTCAGCAATTTGTACGAAAATCCTTTCAGAAAATCATCCCCAGATACCATCAGAAAAGCATGCAGGGACAATCAAAGGTTCCTTCAAAAATGAGTTCCAGGATTTCTTAAAAAATCTTCCACACACAGGCTCCTTCAGAAATTCTTGCAAAAATTCCTGCAGCAATTTTTCCAGGAATTCTTTTGAAAATTTCTTTGGAGTTTTCTTTTAAAAATTCCTCTAAGATTCTTACGTAAATTTGTCAAAGGGTATGGATTTCTTCCAGAATTATCTAAGCCTGTGTACCAGAGAGGGATTATGTGGGTTATACCCCTCCGCTTGCCCCTATTCATGTACAAGGTGGCCTTCTGCCTTTTACCGAAAATGTGCAAAATCACTCTCTTTTGGTACGCCACCAGAAATTACTTAAGAAATCCTTCAAAGGATTCGTATAAAAAAATCATCGGAAATCTTTACAGGTATTTCTGCAAAATTTTCTAAAAAAATTCTGTTTTAGAAATTCTTTCAAAGATTCTTGAATAAATTCTTCAGT
>NC_085137.1:462654526-462704526 GCF_035046485.1 Aedes albopictus
CCAAATGCCTCTCGTCCTCGTCTGAAGCGCGCATGAGATCTTGAGATCTCCTCAAATCCCCGGAGAACCTCTGAAACGCCCCTGAGATCCCCTGAAAGTTCCTGAAAGGACCCTGGGACATTCTGGAACTGCCCCAGGAAGCTTCCGAGAACCTGAGCCCTCCTGGGACCCCCTCGTGACCTCCTGTAACTTCCCCTGGACCTCTCTGATAATCCCTCTGGAATCCCCTGAGAACCTCTGAAACGCCCTTGAGATCCCCTGAAAGTTCCTGAAATGACCCTGGGACACCCTGGAACTGCCCCAGGAAGCTTCCGAGAACCTGAGCCCACCTGGGACCCCCTCGTACCTCCTGGAACTTCGCCTGGACCCCTCTGATAATCCCTCTGGAATCCCCTGAGAACGCCAGAATCTTCCAATAAACCCCTGACACCATCGAGCGTGACCGAGCTTCTGGTTTCCAGCCAGAATGCCTAGAATGTAACGGAGTTTCAACAGTAGGCTCTGTTGGTTCCCCATAAAAAGCCACACATCGGCGACCTGGTACCGCTTCCAAAGTGCCTTAGCCCAAACACCCGGAGGGCCAACCGACACATCAGGATCGATGGATGATGGACGATGAAGAAGATGGGCTGACATTCGCGCTTTTCTGCTCCCTGAACAAAGGAGGATGACATCCACTTGAAATGGCGAGTGGACTACGTGGTACGTTTACCTCCGTCCCGGTAAAAACTTGGCAGGCCTCCGGATACGTTAATCATTTGTCCATCAAGTTGATGTTTACTACTCGGATGTATCATTCTCGACTTACGCTGATCTGGCTCAGGACACGAACTCCTTGAAGGAACGCGTTCGCTTGGCCTTCCTGTTTCATAGACAACCAAGAGGTAATGAAGACTACTACAACGGTTTTTGATAGCGGTGCAGAGCACGGTGTACAACGTTTAGAAGGTGATATCTATCGGAAAAGTGACAGTTTTTTGATGGCGTAATTCAAATCATTCAGAGGCGATCTAGTACTCCACATCAATTTGATCATGTGAAGAACGATTAGAATGACGTCACATGTTTACATCCAAAATGTATGTTTACATAGCTTACTAGCCTGCCTTGTGATATTTATGCCGTGGTGCAGACGGGGGGCAATAGAATAAAGACATCAACTTATAATGACGTAAGCAGTTGGAGAGAACGCAGACGCGGTGCGAAGAAGTGGAATGATGCAGAGTCGAGCTTAGTAGAACCTGAAGATCAAGCAACTGGTGACGAACCGTTTCAGGCCCTTAAGTTGAGACCGGAAACAGCCGAACAGTATCTGGTGAAAGCCACGGAATGAGCCACGTCTGAACTTCTGAAGACGCCAAAGATTCACAGAAATTATCCTACAGATAAAAGGGACAGGGATACGCCTGATGAAGGGGCAGTTCTGAAATAGCAGAAGAACAAACTGGAGCGCGCTAGCAATCGGAGAGGTGATGAATAATGCAATGCGGAGAGGTAGTAGACGATGAAGAAGAAGCGAATGAAGATGGAAGAAAAGAAGAAGGAACAGAAGATGAAATAAAAGAATGACAAGACGACGTACGCTGCGCTCCTCTGTAGAGTGAGGGAACACTCAGAGCCAGGGATGAGAAATGTACTGGAAAAAACGGTTACCGGCTGTACATTTGACATTTTTCCACACGAACATGACAGGCCCAGCCAAACTCAAACTGTTCGAAAAATAAATGTCATAACATTTTTTTTCCAGCAGCCTTCCTCCTCGAAACGGTTTCCAAGTTCGAGAGCGCCGGTACTCGAGCACAACGACGACGGAAATTTCTGTCTCTCCCATTTTTGCATTTTTCTGCGTTTCAAACCGCTTCTAGACAAACTTCTTTATAATATAAATGCATATTATGCAAATGCATTATGCATATGCATATTATGCATCACAAAGCTAGGAGTGTGCTCTAGCTATTTGTGCAAACAGATTCAAATTATTCACTAAAACAAGTGAGTTATTAGCAGTTGAACTTATTTGACATTTTTCGCAATCACCCGCCTCGGCATGACTGCTCATAAATATTTTTGTGGGGAAACGAAAACTATCAAGCGTCAGCTTGACTGCCGACGGCGCGGCTGCTGATGGTATTGGTGCTGCCGTTGTTTTGTTTTTATATTACTGTCGGTTTCGATGAACGGAAAAGAGAAAAAAGTATTTTTGCCATCCCTGCTCAGAGCTAAGGAAATTGGGTGAAAACGTGGTGAAGATCAGACGCACCCAAAACGGTCGAGAGATGATGTTCGAGCTCGAAAAGGATACTTCGGCTAAGAGCTCAGAGTACAGGGAGCTCATTACGAAATCCTTAGGCAGTGAAGCCACCGTGCTCTTCCACTTGAGACATTGGTCGAGATCAAGGATTTGGGCGAGATCAGACTAAGGAAGAGCTGAGGGATGCATTGGCCGAGCAGTGCAACCTGGAAGTACCAGTGACAACCAGAATAAGGAAATCGTTTAGAGGCACTCAGGCGACGGCAATTCGACAGCCAGTAGATGCGGCAAACAATCTGGCGGAGACCAGCAAGATCAAAGTCGGATGGTCGGTGTGCTCGCTGCGACTGGCGCCCCGAGTCACCTAGCAAACGGAGAGGTGTTTTAGATGCATGAGTGTGGTTCTGGTTACCAGTCCAGAAACTGCAAACGCCAGTAGTCATCGGTGGCTATTTCAACGCTTGGGCCGTTGAGTTGGGAAGCCGGCAAACCAACGCAACGCTAGAGGATATAGTCTATTTGAAGTTCTGGCGAAGCTGGATGCAATGTAGGAACAGTTAGCACAATCCGCAAAGACGGTCGTGAATCCTTCATCAACATAACGTTCTATAGTTCATCGTTGATGGAAAACATGGCCTAAAGGGGAAGTGAGGAGTATTCCTACAGCGACCACTAGGAGTTCCTTTACAAGAGTGATCAGAGAGCTTCCACGTTCATACGAAGAAACTAGGACTCATGAGCGGAAGTGGAAGGCAAAGGACTTCGACAAAGAAACTTTTATCGAGGCACGTCGACAAATCAGCGATGCGGCAAACTTCGACGCAGGGTGATTGACGGAAACTATATCAACAACGGCATGTGATGCAGAAATACCGAGGAAGACGGAGCCAAAGACCAGCGTGTGGATTGCGACGCTCAGTACCCTCCGTACGACTTGCCTTCGAGCTGGAAAATGAGTGTAGAGTGCACGAACTGTTGCCTACAGAGAAGAGCACAAGGTTGCGTTCCGTGTAGCTAAAGCGGCCTCCAAATAAGGTATCAAGTAGAGCAAGGCGAACTGCTACAAGGAGCTATGACAGGAAGCCAACGCATTTCGGGGAAATGCCCACCCCATCGTATTGGCAAAGCTAATGCCAGTTGAAATGTGCTCAATCAAAATGAAGGCTATCGTGGAGGGTCTATTTCCGAGACACGACAAAATACAAAAAAACGAGGCCACCTAAGCCGTACAATTAAAACGGCTGAGTAAGAAATACTGCATCCCGCCCAGCTATATCCAAGATGGTAGCCCCATCAGCGTGTTGGTTGGGATGCTAAACAGAACTGGAACGATGACTCTCCCGCGAGACCCGACGGTGATGAAATCGAGGCGGTTGAAGAATTCGTGTACTTGGGCTCACTGGTGACCGCCGACAACGACAACAGCAGAGAAATTCAGAGATGCATTGCGGTAGGCAATCGAGCTTACTTTGGACCACTGATGCAAAATATTCGCGAATGCTCTATCAACTTATCAATTGTATTTTTATCGCTTGCAATTGAACTGTACACTGCTCAGTGCTCAGCGATGACCAGAGGCAAAGAGGTGGCAAAACGAACATGGTCGGGGTTCTGCTAAACCGAACCAAAGACCTTTTTTTGAAAAATTGAGTTTTCTTAACCATTGGATGAAGAAATTGTTGATCCTTCTTCCATGTAAAAATGCAGTAATTCTGACAGCTCTTCGTGGAGTAAATTCAAAATTTCTGTTTGGCAGAACATACAAAAAATTAAATTGCATCCAGCCAGAGTGAACTGTAAACCATTCCATAGAATCCAATCCAATCCGAAATGTTCCAGTTTTGGCCCAGATGAAGAGCATTTCAAGTTCTGCTTATCGCTGTCAAATTTCTAACTTCTAACCGACTCATAGTAACAATCTGTGAGATAATTGAACACGTTATTAGAAATACGGATGTTGGAGGATACAATTATGTTTCGATGGTGCTGATCGCCATTTTTCCAAATCACATTCAGCCAGACCGAACCAAATCCACTGCATTTTCGAATCTATTTATTCTCAACAATACAAAAATCATCTGGCTTTAAATACCTGCGTTATGTCGACACACCTCATAGGGTAGGTAATCAAAATTTGAACCAAATTGCGGCTTTCTGAAGTAGCGCTTATTTTGGGTGATTTTTTCTCCCACATGGAAATAATTTACTACGGCAAAACCTTATGTACATGAAAGCCACGGGTGTAAGCTTTCTGTTAAGTGGTAAAAAGTTTGTATTTGCACCGAATTTCATTGAAAAATTCGATTATTCGTCAACAATGATTTTAATCTTAATTTGAACCAATTTTAATCTTAATTTGAACTACTGGCGGCAGCAGCTCGAGCATCTCCCACAACAGCCAATTTCGTGCAGAACAATATATTTTCTATAGAAAAACACATGGATCTGCTAATTCCCATAACTATTTTTCATTAGGCAATGGAGTTTCAACTAAGAATGTTCTAAACTCTTCAGGAACTTGGAAACTAAATTTGGAATTTTTCATCCCCCAAGAGTAAATAAAACAACCACTAGCGCAATCTGCAGGCCAACACTGGAAGCTCGCCCCCGTTTGCTAGTTCAAATTTAGATTACAAATGGTTCAATTTAAGATAACATTCTTCAAGTAAGAGTTACTTAAATTTGATAATTTTATAACAAATAATGCGGAATATTATTTGGTTGGTCGATTCTACGATAAATAAGCTTTCGTTTGACGTGTTCACTTATTGCGTGTGATACAATGCATGAGCTGTAGGAGTGCACCGAAAATGTGCTTTCTCAGGGGAGAAATTGGTGAAATCACAGTGATTTTTCAATTGTCTGTTTTCCATGACAAAAACGCTTTTTTCAATGCTTTTAAAGCCCATGTTATCGAGTTATATTATGGAAAGCTGTTTGACATCTTTTTCGGGACAATAATTGTTTACGTCGTTTCAATGAATTTCGAAATGGTTCAAATTAAGATTACAATTTTACTAGTTCAAAGTTTGATTTCTTACCCTACTGATAATTTAACACAGAAGCCGTCATTGAACAACAAGGCTGATAAGAATAATGAAGCTTGAAAGAAATCAATCACTTGGTACGCTTTGTCTGATCGAAAAATGGCGTTTTCACGAAAACCATTCTAAACAAGAATGTTTAGAAGTTGATTCAGACTTAACGACTGACCTTCAGCTAGGCAAAATGACCTAGAGGTAACGTGCTTGGTTATCACTCAAGTGATCCAAGTTCGAATCTCTTTAATATTTTCGATTTTTTTTTGTATTGGTTCACTTTGGCAGATCATTTTCATGGTTTTCTTCGACCAGCATAAATTAAAAGTACACAAATTGCTCCACTTTCACATCTCAGGACCTCAGGACATGCAAGGACATCATTTTACATAGTCACTCTTGCTGTTTGCCTGCACAATGCACATGCACCGCCTATAAAAAACATAGGTGGGAAGGGCTGAGCTGGGAGGAATTCTGTCGTTCATATTTCAAACTATTTTGAGACCTCCGCGGTACCATACTATACGCGCCCTCTCTGACTCATGTAAAGGATTGTGAATGATATCGATTTCAACTTTATAGACGATGAAAAATCGAGATTTTTTCTTAATCTGAATGGTTTTCTATGAAACAAAGAAACACAGTCAGCCACACTGAACTATAAACCATATTCCAATGTTTTTGTTCAGCCAGAGTGAACTGAGTGCGAAGTACTGAGAAATGAAATGTAATTATATCAATGATTTCGTATAATTTACATGTATACCTCGTCTCTGATGGTTAATAAAGGCTTGTAAGTTACATGTGTGTGGAAATGTTACAAATAATCGTAGCTGTTGTTTATTTGTGAGTGGTTGAACTTTAAGCTTAGTTATCTCGGAATAAAGTTTTTGGCGCTTAGTTCGGTTTAGCAGAACGCCGGCCACATGATGTAACTCACAAACGGTTTTGCACACATCTGTCAGTGCCGCTACATCCTCACACGATCAGCCGAACAACACCGAATGGGTTGGTTTTAGAAGCTATGGCACAAACGCTCGACACGCACACAGAAGCAACATTCGCATAAACCGACACTACACCAATAACGTTTCCATCCTACGATGCTTCGCGATAAGCTGATCGAAAAGCATCGAAAGCGATGAAAAGACAGGCTCAGTTGGAACGCAACAGCTCAACGGCGAAAAGGAGCAGCCAACAATGCTGATCAGCGTTGAGTCTATTCGTGTGCTATTCGTACGTTAGGTTGGTTTGATAAAACGAGGAAGGGTGAAAACGTGTTCGTTGTCGAAAGCGAATCGCATCATTTCGCGGATGTTTTCATCAAATAGCAAGCTTGGTTTGGACTCCGTAGAACTCTACGATCGAACAAAGTTCGCCGTCACGAAAAGTTAACTATCTACAAAACACTGATTAGACTATGGGCAAAAAGCATGGACTCTACGTTCAGAGGACCAACGCTCCACTGGAGTTTTCCCACGGAAGGTGTTGCGTACAATCTACGGCGGAGTGCAGATGAAAGACAGGACTTGGGGAAGGCGAATGAACCAAGAGCTGCATCAGCTTCTGAGAGAACCAACCATCGTCCATACCGTGAAAATCGGAAGGCTACGGTGGGCAGGTCACGTCATCAGGAAGTCGGATAGCTACCGACTAAAATGGTTCTCGAGAGTGATCCGACCGGTACAAGAAGACGTGGTGTGCAGCAAAGCTAGGTGGGTCGATCAAGTGGACTATTTGTGGACTCTTCGTGGAGACACACAGTTAAGAACCGAGTAAAATGAAGACGACTTCTATGTACAGCAGAGGACACGCAGGCCTTAGTCTGACCGGAAAGGCGTGTGAAAATTGTCATATTGAAATCCTGGAGGTTTCACTTTGGCCAGTAACATAACCCACTGTGCTGTCATCATCCAGCCACGTTGCGTTTGTCAGCTTCAGCTAAATCCAACGCCAAGCCACTGATCCCCGGACCGGAGGAAGACCAGGGTAATCTTGCTCTTGATTCTACTTCCGTTACTTTCTCCGCCGTCACCGACGACGACGTCAGCAGCCGGTTACCCGTCCAACCAACGACGACGACGACGATGATGATGATGATGCTTCGACAAATTTTCCATGAAAATTACGACGGCGATAACGACGACGAGAACGACGGCTCATGCTGGTTCCCCAAACAGAGAACATTGAGCGAACGAGGCATCCACGTTGAAGACCGGGACACTTGAAGTTTTCCCCGGGGGACAGCCAAACACCACCACCAGAGCAACAAGCAGCAGCGATAGATGAGTAGCGTGTGGCAATGAGATTATACCGCGCTGCTTGGCTGGCGGAGACGCCAACGATGACGACGGCTGCGACGGAGTCAGGGATAAAGTAATAAAATGCAGAAAGCGGAGGCAGCTCCTTGCGGGTTCTTGGAAGTAATCGCTCGGTGCTCAGAAAATGCAAAATAAAAAAAAGTCTTGGAATGATTGGGAAGAACCGGAAACAGCGACGTAACCCATGAGGGCTCATCCATAAAGTACGTAGACTTTTAAGGAGGCCAAAATCTTCGTTCCACACAAATTTCGGAAATGTTGTATGGACAAAAGTTTACGAGGGCGGAAGGGGAGCCTGAGACGGCTAAAATAAATCAACGTAGTTAATGGACAGTTCCTAAGCCGTGTGTGAATAGTAGTGGCAGATAATGTCTTGCTTTGACTGTCGGATGACAGGGATGGCGAGTGAAAGATTTAATGAGTAAGGATCCTTGTAATGAAATGATTTACGGAAGGAATGCTTCAGTATTTGCAAGTGGTTTTCATGTCGATGGCTAGGAAAGTTGAAAATTTTAGAAATATTCGGTAGAAATGTAGTAGGCAGGCCTTAGTGTAAGTTATATCAATGTAGGCATTGACTAAGATGGATGACAATGACCACCGAACTGCTGATCATTCTGGAATAAACTTTGGACAAGATAACACCGTTGTTTGATTGTGTCTTACAACTTCAGAAGTGGGATCGCCAACGGTCTTTGGAAACCATCCTGTCCCGGAAAATGCAGTGAAGATAATTCGATAAAGCGGAATCCAATCTAGGTGTTGGAAATCTCGCCGATACAGAGGAGCTGCAAGAATTCCCGGGAAATCTGTTCAAGAAGAAGAAGAGTTCGCCAAGTTTTCAAGCCGATTCAGATCTGCGGATTCCATTCTAGGGGATGGAGTTATCGCCCATGGAGAAGCTTTCGAAAACAATCCTTCGATGGAAGTTCAAGAGACACAAATATGTATCAACCGTTCCAGGGAACCACCAACAAATCGCTGCTTAAGAAATTTGAACTGGAAGTTTTTTTTTTCATTTTTGAAACCGTTGCTATGGAGAAACTTTTCAAGTAATCTGAAACATGCCATGATGTTGCCAATTTCTGGATGTATACGAGATGACGTGAGCTGTAGCAGCTAAGTCAGTCAGGTTAGCACAGGCTTAGGCACATCTAGTTAGCATAGGTTAGAATGACACTTATTGTACCATTATCATCTGAGACACGAAATACAGCAGACGTACAATTACTGGCCGTGTCTAACTTCAGAAAGGTACTCACATTGTTACGATAACTTCATCTTGAATTGTTGCGAAATTACCTGAAACGAAAAAGAGAGAAGAAACATTACCATTTTGAAAAACATTACAGGCTCCACAGATACGCCACATATTTTTAGTTTAATAAAGTTTTCAGATGAATTTTTTGTGGCTCCTTTTGTCAGTAAAACTCCCCAACTCCAAAATTAAGTAAATAAAAAAAATACTGGCACATCATTAGTCTCACCATCGGTCTTGCTTGCAATCAAAACAGAAAGAACTTGCTTAACTGTAGACACACCTACAGCTATCATTCGTCTATCCCCCTCAAAACCCTGCATGTATCCCACAGTCCCACACAATCTCGTTAGGAAAATCCACCAACCATAATCTCCACTCGAAATGTAATCCCGTGGAATTGATTTAGAAAGCTATCATTACACACGTTCTCTCTCTTTTCCTGGTGGCGATCCCCCTTTCGGTACACCTTAGGTACGGAAAAAGATACTGTCGCATGACATGCCATGGCCGGCACGCGGCACGGGTGTGAGTTTCCTTTTGTCGTTCGGGTGCTTCTTCCGTTTTTCGCTAAACGATTCCCGAAATGGTGGGACCAAGTGGGAAAAATCAATCGCCACCACTAGCAGCAACAGCAGCGGAAAGTGTTCCCTCGAGGCAGTACTACTGGACAGGGCTGGGCTGGGCGATGTTATTGGTGAATGGTGGTGGAGGTGGTGGTAGCAGTGATAGTGACGACATCACGTTCGCTTACGTCCTGCTGCTGGATTAGGGTGAGAGAGAGAGCTGGAAGAGGAGAACTGGTTCGAATGCGTTATCTTAAATATGATGGCCGTGTCTGAGCTTAGTTGTGAAATAAGAAAGGGGCTGTCCAAAAACCACGTGGTCATTTTTTTGGGACTTTTCAAACCCCCACCACCCCCCCCCCCTCCCCGCGTAGTCATTAGTTAATACAAAAAGTTTTATTTGTCCATACAAAATGGTCATTGGCCGAACCCCCACCCCCCCCCCCCCTGACCACGTGGTTTATGGACAGCCCCAAAGCCTCAGTCATCATATTTTATTTTTCAACAAATATAAACCTCTTGAAACCGCAGCTAACTCTACTGCTGCTCCCAGAAGCTACTCCCAGAAGGCTCTTGAGGCCTCTGTAGGCATTACCTTGAATTCCACTGAAGCCTCCTAAAATACCATGAAGCCTTCAAAAATATCTATAAATGCTTTGGGATGCCTAGACACTTATTGAAACCACTCAGAAAACCTTCATGAGGCTACTAAAACCCTCTTCATTGCCCTGAATCCCCATGAAATCCAGTGAAACGCCTAGAAACCCCTTTTTCAATTACCTTGAGATTCCTCTGAACTCCCAGAACACTTTTTGAAGTTTCGTAGGAAACCCCCGGACGTCGCCAAACTCTACGGAGGCCCCATAGCTTCAACTGAGATCCATGATAATAAGTAAAAGAAAATCGATAGCTTAGGTAGCTATGATCAAGTGGTGGTCTCCAAAAACGTCCTTGAGGTCATCGATTCTACCAGAGCGACTAAGCGCATTATGAATGAGATTCATACTCCTACATCCTCTGGCATCTATGGTGGATCTAGTGTTGGATTCTATGATTGTATAGCAGTATCCGAGAACCTCATGGAGTTTAGACCATCTGATCTACAAGCGTAATCGGTGTTCTATTGGAGTATTATGAATGAAGTTTATGCATGCATAGCTTAATTTAACTACACTGAAACCTCCATTTAAGTCGTTGCATGGCTGATCGAAAATAATTTTTACCGTGAAAGCAATGATCAAACTATACAGTTTTATATTTTTTGACAAATCTCATTTGTCATGCGAAGTGTTAAAAAATATAAAAGTCTTTAGTTTTGCCATTGCTTGTACGGTAAAAATTATTTTCGATCAGCCATGCATCGACTTAAATGGAGGTTTCTGTGTATTTGCTGTCATGTGAAGAGTTCATTATCCGTTTGAGGAACTCCATGAACTTCCTTGAGTATAGGTCATCGGATGTACCAACGTAATGTGTTGTCCCTAAGTGTTTTATGAATCAGGTTCAAACACACATAGCCTCAGGCACCTATGATCTATCCAGTGGTAAGTTCAAAGGTTCTTTAAGGGATTCCAAAAAACTCCATTGAGTAAAATTCATCGAATCTAAGAGAGCTACTAGTTGTATCTAAAAGCATTATGAATGAATTTCATACTCTTACAGCCTCAGGCATCTATGGTGGTTCAAGAGGTGGGTTCTATGCTTGTATATAAGGATATACGAAAACTCTCTGGGGTATAGATCATCAAATCTACAAGTATAATCAGTGATCAATAAGAGTTTTATGAATGAAATTCATGCTTACACAACTACACAACTACAACTATTTGCTGTGAAATGGTGTGTTTCCTGTTTGTTTGAGGATGTACAAGAACTTCCTTGAGTATAAGTCATCGGATCTACAAACGTTTTTTGTTGTCTCTAGGAGATTTTGGACTAAGGTTCATGCTCACACAGCTTCATGTAGCTATATTCGTAATGCCTAGTTAAGTAATGTTAAGTAATAAAGTAACTGAAGTATGTAACCTTTGAACCGTCCCTTAGACCCCCCCCTCCCCATGAAACCTCCGTGAAATTCACCTGATGTCTGAAGCCCCCTTGAACCCCTCTGAAACCTCCTTAAATGCCCTGAACGTTTTGAAACTCTTTGAAACGCCTTGAAAAGCTATGAAACGCCTCCGCAAGTCCCCAGAAACCTCCGAGAAACTTGAAATGCTTCTGAAACCCCCCTGAAACTTTAACCTGATTAACTCTTGAATCGAACTGAATGGCATTGAAACGGCTTGAAACACTTTGATACGCCTCTAAAACCCTCGAAGAATCCTTCGTGAAATTCACCTGAGAGCCTCCGAAACCCCATAAAACTCCCCTGAAACCTTATCAAACGCCTTGAATCGTATTGAAACTCTTTGAAACATCTTGCAAAGCTATGAAACGGCTGCCTTCGAAAGTCCCCAGAAACCTCCGTGAAACTCACTTGAGGCCTTTGAAGCCCTCTGAAGCCCTGATGGCACAAATGTCCCTAATGGAGGATAACGTGTCTCAGGAGCCGGCCTTGTGATACCTGAAGTTATTTACTCTTTGGAAGAAGCACGACACTAGACAACGAACTATGTAGAATGCAACGCTCAGGAAGTACATCCGAAAACTTTACGTGCGGCTGCCGCAGAAATCGAACCGGTGCTTTTCAGCACAATGCGGCATAATGCTTGGTGATACTAGCCGCACGACCAGGAAGCCACTTGCCCTTCTCAAGCTTCTTTGCAACCTTGGCATCCATTTAGATAACGAACTTAAGCTATTTTGGTGAACATTATATTTTGGCAGTCCCGATTCAAAATGGAGGTTGGGATGAATGGAGAAATTCCTAAATGAACCCTTGATGAAAACTCTTGAGTCATTTTTAGAAGAATCCTACATTGATACCTTGTTGGCTACAAAGTAGCTTCACTGTAACGCGTATAGTTGTATAGTAGAGTTGGGCAATGGTCCTCCAGTTCCTTAGTACGTGTAGGGATCGCAGATCTTCTGTAAACCACGTGCATCGTGATTCCCTGCTGAATACTGTTTTCGCTATTCTTTCTTCCGACATCCGCCCTACGTGTCTAGCCCACTGAAGTTTGCCGTATTTTGTACGTTTCACAATATTCGCATACCATTGTATACTTGGTATAACTTGTGATTCATGCGTCTGCGCCACACTCAATTTTCTTGTTTTCCATTGAGAGTTATCCAGATCCAGAGCACTTCACGCTCAAAAACTCCGAAAACTTTTCGGACTACCTCCTTCAACGTCCACGCCTCTTGACCGTAGAAGGTAACCGGAAGAATCAGCATTTTATACAGAGCGAATTTAATTTGCGTTTGCAAGTTACGGTATCTAAGCTGGTTACGCAATCCGTAAGAAGCCCTATTCGCAGCAGTCCCATGTCACAAGTGTTTCAAGATAAACAAATTCTTCAACAACTTCAAACAACTTCCTATCAATCTTTATCTCAGCGCTAATACAACTAGGCTTGCCTCTGTCTCTACCTGTTTTCATGCTATTCGTCTTGGTAGAGTTAATCCTTGCTGTCTCTCTCTTCAAAAGATCATAAGCTTCCTCCACTGCCCTACGCTCGATGACGTTGAGATCTATATCTTCCGCAAAGCCGAGGAGCATGTGCGACCGTGTGATGATAGTGCTATTTCTCTGCGGCCCAGATCTCCTAATCGCTTCTTCGAGTGCAATGTTGCTTTGGAAGATTAACATGGAGAATATGTATAGGAAACCAACGAGAAACCTCTAAAGCTATCTCAACAAGATTAACAAGAGGAATCCCATCAGGCATTTGTGGCGGGTTTCTCCAAAGATTGGTCTAGGCATCAGAAGGTCGGCTCCAGAGGCACGTTATCCTCCATTTGGGACATTTGTGCCATGGTCTTGGCATGCCTGCCAGTCTCTGCTTGGATTGCAAGAGAAACACATCCGAGGATTCCTCCAAGAATTTCTCCCGGATTCCTCCAGGAAGTCCACTTGAAGTTCCTCCATAAATTCTTCCTGTCATTAGTTTAGGGATTTCTCCTAGAAAGCCTTCATGAATGCCTGCACGAATGAACTTTTGGCTTCAGATCCAAGAATACTTTCCGAAATCCTTCAGGAATCCCTGCTGGGATTCCTACAGAAATTCTTCTTAAGACAACTCAAGGGATGGAATCCTCCAGATTCTCCAAGATTTTCCAACGATTCCTCCAGGATTTTCTCTTGGGATTCCTCTGAAAATTTCTGAAAAGATTAGTTCAAAATTCTTGAAACTCCTGCAGGGGTTTCTCCAGCACTCATGCTATAATTAACTCATGGATTGTTGGTATCCCTACTGGGAATCTTTTTGATATTATTTTTGGAACTACTGCTGGGATTTATTAGGGACTGCTACTGGGATTCCTTCGGACATTTCTGGTAAGAACTCTCGGTTTTTTTTTTTTCTTGACTTCCCATGTAGTACACTAAAACCTCTTTTTATGCATGTTATTTTTATGCACTTTTAATTTATGCACCTTTTTTATGCCCTGTATAAAAAGAGGGAAACTACTCAGAACCAATATTGTGCATAAGAATATTTAATAATGACGGGAACTATTGCAGCGGTGGCCAAGGGGTGTTTACAGAGGAGAGCTAAGGAAGGTTACAGGTTCGTTTTTGGGTGTTTCCGAAGGTCTCATGTGCGTTACATGGGGTCCGAGTGGGTCCTCAGGGGGTTTCAAAGTCATTTCAGGAAATCTCAGATCATTTTAGGCTGGTTTCAGAGGCGTTACGGAGGCGTTTTTAGGGGTTTTGGTTTAGGTGGAGTTTTTGAGGCATTTCAAGATGTTTCAGACCGTTTTCAACGAGATTCAGAGGCGTTACGGAAGAGTTTTCGGAGTGTTCAGAGCTTCTCAGGTACGGTACATGGGATTAAGAGGCGTTACGAAAGCATTAAGGAGGAATTTTCGAGGGGTTTGGGGCCTCTCATGTGCGTTACATGGGGTCCGAGGGGGTTCAAGAGGGGTTTTGGAGGCATTTCAAGACGTTTCAGAGCATTTTCAGCGGGATGCCGAGGCGTTATCATAGCGTTGCGAGGAGTTTTCGTGGGGTTCGAAGCCTCTCAGGTGCGTTACAGAGGGTCCGAGGAGGTTTAAGGGGGATTTTGAAGGCAATTCAGGACGTTTCAGAGCCTCTTCGGTGGGATTCAGAGGCGTTACGGAAGCGTTACGGAGCAGTTTTCGGGGGGTTCGGAGCTTCTCAGGTGCGTTACATGGGATCCGAGAGGGGTTGAAGGGGGATTTTTGTGGAATTTTAGGAAGTTTCACAGCAGACTCTGAAATACCTTAAAACGCCCCTCAAACCTCTAGCAACAACGCCCTTCAAAGGCTCCTGAGATCCCTTGAATTGCCCATTGTACCTCGCGCCTAGACCAAAAAACCCAGGGCACCATAGACCAAGAAGACATGACAAAACATAAATGCCGAATTCCGGATAAACAAGGCACAAGCCATACAAACAAGATACGACCCCAGGGGGTCTAGATGATCAACCGGGGCCTTAAAAATCCTGCAGGGCCCCCCACGGGGCCCCGTGGCTAATCGAGTTTAAGGCAACTTGCAGACCCCGTGAAATTCAAACTCCTGTCCCCTTGAATTGCCCCTAAAGCCCCTTGGAATACCCCTGAAACCTACTTAATGCTATTGAAATTCCCCGTAATTCCATGAAAACACAAAAAAAATCTTCACAGAACACCCTTAAATGGCTCCTAAACTCCCCCGAAACAACCCTTTAAAACGCCCGTGAAGCCCCTTGAAACTCCCTTGTTCTTTGTTGTTCTTGTCCCTTGAACTTTCTGGAAACCCTCTTAGCCCCACCTCAACTGCCTAGGAGAAAGACTTGTTCTCGCGAACTAGATTCTCTAATTAAAGCACAAACTTAATTTATGCATAATTTTTTTCTTTTTATGCATTTTTCAATTCATGCAAATTTTTAATTTATGCAGTCCCAGCCATATGCATAAAAAGAGGTTCCAGTGTACCTACAGAGAGCCCTCCAGCAATTTCTGAAGGTACTTCAAGAGCAATATTTGGAGATATTTCTGCATAAAATAATGGCAAATGTTCAGCAAGAGTTACCGAACGAATCCTTGTACGAATTCTTGAAGAAATTCCAGCAGAAATTACTGGATGTATCTCAAGAGGAATACCTAGAAACATCTTTGAAGCAATCTCCGAAGGAATCATATCAGCAGCATTTGGAAGAACTTCGGGAAAACATTCTTCAGGAATTCTAGGATAAATTTTTCAGCTGGCATCCCTGGAGGAATTTCAAGATAAATTGCTGGAGAAATCTTTTGAGGAATCCTGTTGGAGTTCCTCCAGGAATGCCTGATAAGTTTCTGCTTGAAATGTCTGTAGGAATTACTCCATGAATTTCTCCAAGGAAATTGCTCCTTTGATTCCTCTGCGGGCCCCCCGCAAGGATTCGTAAAAAAAACCCTCTCGGAAAACCTCCAGAAATTCTGGCGAGGATTCCTTCTGTAATTTGTATCTGGTTTTCACCAACCATTCTCAAGCATTTCTAGATGTTATTTCTGCAGTTATTGCTCTAAGGATTCTTCCAGGAATTCCTCAAACATGTTCAGCAGGAATTACATAAGGAATCCCAGCAAGACTTCTTGGAGGATGCCTACCATGAATGCCTGTAGAAATTCCAACAGCAATTCCTAAAACAAAACTCTCTGGGTGAATTTCTGGAAGAATCCATAAAGAATTTACAGCAGGATTGCTTCATGAATAATTGGAGGAATTCCAGCAAGAATATCCAGAGGTAATCCCTGAGTAATTAATTCTTGGATAAATCCCACGAGGAACTCCTGAAATTGAGAAAATCTGTGGAGGACCATGCGAGGAATACCTAGAGGAAACCCAGCAGGCGTTCTTAGGGGAAATTCCAAAAGAAATCCCTGTTGAAAATATAAACAAAATTGCTGCGGAATTCCAGTGGGCATGTTTTAAGTATTTCCGAGAGGAATTCTTGAAGGAATTCTTGGAAAAAAAAACCGCAGAGATTTGCCAAGGGGAACTCTTGAAGGTATCCATGGAGAAAATGTTGGAGATATTTTCTTGGAATTCTCTAGAAATTCTTGCTTAGACTGTTCCAGAGGTTTCTCGAGGGATTCTCACACAAATCCTTCCAGTATTTTATTTAAGGATTCTTATAGGAATTCCTATTGTAATTTTCAAAAAATCTCTCCAAAAATTTAGGAATTTCATTCCCCTAGCAGAAGTTGCTCTTAATATTCCTTCAAATATTCTTACTAAGACATCTTCATTCTTGCTGGGATTCCTCTAAGTATTCCAGAAGAATTTCCACCGAAAATTGCCTGGCGAATCCCAGTAAGACTTTCTCGCGGATTCTACCAGAAATTCCTGAATAAATTCCGTCAGCATTCCTGGAGCAATCCCAGCAACAGTTCCTGAAGAAGCCTTCAGTGGATTTCTAGCAGGAATCACTGGGAAAATTCTACGAAAATTTCTGCAGGAATCCTTGTAGGAAATATTGAAGATATACCTGTATAAATTACTGCAGGTGTGCGAATTATGATTAGACACCACAGACATTTTACCCCAACCACCCCCAAAAAACGAAGACAGTGACGAACGATGCTTGTTTTACACTTATCAACTTATCTTGCAATTTCAATCAACCAGCAACCAACAACGAGCGCCAGCGTGGCGATCCGACGTCGACAGCTACACCAGCAACAACAACAACAACAGCTCTGAACGATGAAAGTGATAGAAATGGACCGAAAATGGAAGGGGCGCTGCCACTGGTGGATCCCTAATAGTTACAAGACCCTTGATGAGGGAGGAAATCGATTAGGACATCCACTCGGACTCGAACTCGGACTCGGCCAGAAGCTTTTTTGACTCTACCACGCTGATGTAGTGCGCGGTCGTGGGGAGGAACCTGATTGTGTCACGGCTGTCCGGTTCTATTTATGTCCGTGACATTACTCAGATCCCGACTGTGGATAGCAGCCAGCGTCGTCGTCGTCCGGGAAGGGTGAAATACGATCCCACTGATGACCGACCGACCGGAGTCCAGAAGACCGGACGGCGGCTTGATGTTTTCCAAAAGGAAAAGCGTAGTTAAGGGACAAGCACATGTCGGTATGCGAGGGAAAGATTCAAAGCAGAAAAAGTCATTCCACAGGAGATAAGCTCGCTCGCTACATAGTCTCATGCAGCCGGTTGAGCTCACCTTGAGGACATGTGTGTTTACTGGTCTGTCACTTCGGAAGGTCAGCCGGGCTGGGCCAGTTGGTGCTTGTTATCTTCTGACCCAGTATCTTGAGCAATAAGGGGAGCGGGGATGGAAGTGAATGTGTCAAGTCACAGGTCCTGCTTGCTTTCTATAAGTGTGGATAGTCATATCGTCCATCAGATGCACAAACAACTATTAAAGACTGACGGTATGATGAACCAATTGAAAGTCTGTGAAACACTTTTCACAGATTTTGAAGAAATTTATAAACTACTATACCATCTATAATTTTAAGTCTAATTAGTTTTAAGATGGTTTCGAGAGCCAAGGAATAAGAGTCAGTAGTCCTGCTTTTGGCCCAAGAGCAGGAATAAAGTAGGACTGAGTAGAACTGGAGTAGGACTGAGTAGGACTGGAGAAGGACTGGAGTAGGACTGGAGTAGGACTGGAGTAGGACTGGCGAGTAGGACTGGAGTAGGACTGGAGTAGGACTGGAGTAGGGCTGGAGTAGGACGGGAGTGAGACTGGAGTAGGACTGGAGTAGGACTGGAGTACGACTGAAGTAGGACTGGAGTGGGACTGCAGTAGGACTGGAGTAGGACTGGAGTGGGACTGGAGTAGGACTGGAGTAGGACTGGAGTGGGACTGGAGTAGGACTGGAGTAGGACTGGAGTAGGACTGGAGTAGGACTGGAGTAGGACTGAAGTAGGACTGGAGTGGGACTGCAGTAGGACTGGAGTAGGACTGGAGTGGGACTGGAGTAGGACTGGAGTAGGACTGGAGTCGGACTGGAGTTGGACTGGAGTAGGACTGGAGTTGGACTGGAGTCGGACTAGAGTCGGACTGGAGTAGGACTGGAGTAGGACTGGAGTTGGACTGGAGTCGGACTGGAGTAGGACTGGAGCCGGACTGAAGTAGGACTGGAGTAGGACTGGAGTAGGACTGGAGTAGGACTGGAGTAGGACTGGAGTAGGACTGGAGTAGGACTGGAGTAGGACTGGAGTAGGACTGGAGTAGGACTGGAGTAGGACTGGAGTAGGACTGGAGTAGGACTGGAGTAGGACTGGAGTAGGACTGGAGTAGGACTGGAGTAGGACTGGAGTAGGACTGGAGTAGGACTGGAGTAGGACTGGAGTAGGACTGGAGTAGGACTGGAGTAGGACTGGAGTAGGACTGGAGTAGGACTGGAGTAGGACTGGAGTAGGACTGGAGTAGGACTGGAGTAGGACTGGAGTAGGACTGGAGTAGGACTGGAGTAGGACTGGAGTAGGACTGGAGTAGGACTGGAGTAGGACTGGAGTAGGACTGGAGTAGGACTGGAGTAGGACTGGAGTAGGACTGGAGTAGGACTGGAGTAGGACTGGAGTAGGACTGGAGTAGGACTGGAGTAGGACTGGAGTAGGACTGGAGTAGGACTGGAGTAGGACTGGAGCAGGACTGGAGTAGGACTGGAGTAGGACTGGAGTAGGACTGGAGTAGGACTGGAGTAGGACTGGAGTAGGACTGGAGTAAGACTGGAGTAGGACTGGAGTAGGACTGGAGTAGGACTGGAGTAGGACTGGAGTAGGACTGGAGTAGGACTGGAGTAGGACTGGAGTTGGACTGGAGTAGGACTGGAGTCGGACTGAAGTCGGACTAGAGTAGAACCGAAGTTAAACTGGAATAGGAATGGAGTCGGACTGGAGTAGGGCTGGAGTAGAACTGAAGTCGGACTGAAGTAGGACTGGAGTAGGACTGAAGTAGAACTGGAGTAGGACTAGAGTCGGACTGGAGTAGAACTGGAGAAGAACTGTAGTAGAACTGTAGTAGGATTGGAGCACGACTGGAGTAGGACTGGAGTAGGACTGGAGTAGGACTGGAGTAGGACTGGAGTAGGACTGGAGTAGGGATGGAGTTGTTTTGTTGATATAGAAATCAAGTAATACATTTACTTATTTCTGCTCTATTTCGCCCAAATCCCACAAATCTGCATAATCTCATCCAATTCCGTGCAACAATTTATTACACCTACCGAACCTACCGTCTACCCCCGTTGGTTTGACCTCATCTAATCTGAACACTTTTTAATTTGAACCCCTCTAATCTGCACATCGTTCAAACTAAAAATGGTTCAAACGTCATTCTGCTCATGGAACGGGGTGAAACGGAACGCAGAATCAAAACAAAACAGCAAAAAGGTTACCATCAGTGTGTTTTTCGATGCTCACAGGGTAACTGGAAGTTCAAATTAAAAAATGAACCCCGTTGGTTTGCATGAGGTATCGTTCAAACCAACGGGGGTAGACGGTAGTTCAATTCCTTAACACACATCATTGACTTTATCCAATGCGTAAACTTTAATTTGATTTGACAAAACTCTGACCCAAGCTTCGTTTCCCTAACATACCACCACCGCACCGGTCAGAACGGGACAACTTTTCACCAAATCCACCGGGAACCCAAAATCACAAAGCTCTAATTAAATTCCAAGCTCGACGGTGAATTAGCCCAGCGCCCGACCACCCATCCATCCATATTTAGTCGTCGTCGTCGTCGTCGGTTTTGATCCTCTGACGAGCGACCGACCGACCGACCTTCGCAGAAATTCCCCCGTGAGATGTGGCACCGCTTGTCCTCCTCACCACCGTCCATAGGATAATCTCCCCAATGGCATCTCATCTGGTCCATCGCTGGCTGGCTAGCTGAAGTATAGAGAGTTTACCCAAAGCGAGCGGCGGCGACGGCGAAAGTGATAATTATGAATTCATTTTCTCGTGTGACCCTTTCTTCACACTACCACCGTTGGCTCCTCAATCCCAACTTCCCCCCGTCACCGCTTGACGGTTTCGGCTTTGTGTTGGTTGGAGGACCTTGCGGGCTGCTGGCTAGGCCAAAAAGCCGGCTTAGAACAGGAGCCCGGCCTAAACTTACTGTTGATTTAGATAAGCAAATAATCACAAAGCTGTAGCAGGGATAGTGGGGTAAATTGTGCCAACTTGAAAAAAAAATTAAAAACGGTCCCATAGCTCTCATTTTTATTGACGTAAGGTACACCCACTGGAATATATCCTGCTTCTCAGCAAAATGATCTATAAGCGCATCCACAGGTATTTAATGATAGTTCATCCACTGTGTTGAAGACAACACTTTTGGTAGATTTTCCGCGAATTTTTGTGGCAACAATTTATTCGATTCCCTGAAGAAGATCCCATAAGGATCGAAACGTTGGAAACAGAAAACATACTAAAAAAGACTCATCGAAATTTTGACCGATTGAGAATTGAACCTAGAATTCGACATCTTGATACATTCCTGCGCGTTTGATTCCATAACCCGAACTTTTTCCAGTAGCATACTCATTATTAAGTAAGTTCATCCCACAGAATCATTTCAGACAGATGACCCATTTTACCCCTAATCGCCTGCCACCGTCCCGACCCTAACTGGAGTTTGTTTGAGTTGTTAAATTTACATTCCGGTTGGCGAGGACCAGCAGTGGCCCGACGTAGGTTGGTGGCAGACGGAATGCTCAACTTTTAATGCACATTTGGGACCGTGTTTATTTTAGAAATTATGGAAATCGGACGGCCGGCGTAACGGCGCGTCCGTGTCCTGGAATCGGTACAATCAACATTCAACTACGCTCTTCAAAGCAAGATGGTGCGGCGCTGCTAGACTGGATGACCATTTCCGGTAGATCTGCTTTTGAAGTCACTCACAACGACCAACAACAGCCGTTGGTTGTTGGTTCCATTGCCTAACCAATTTGATTAATTAGTTCCCCCACAAAGGAAGGGAATAAAAAAAAGACGCGGACACCGTCTTCAGCCAGAGGCTGCACAGACTGAATGAAACCTAAACACTAGACAAGGGACAAACGGAGCATGCACCAGTGGATACGGAGAAGAAACTATTCTTACGAAAAGTTTCATCGCCCGGAGCGGGAATCGAACCCTCACCCCATAGCATGGTGCGATTAGAAGCTTGGTGACCCTAACCGCACGGCTACGAGGCTCCACTCCATGTATTGTTCGGTGGTTTTCTATTCTATACAGTCTATTCAATTTATCCACCACTACTGGAAGTAGTGCTTATCCTGCTGCTGCGACCAAAGCCGCAATGTATCTTTTCATATTCTTTTTTCTATATCCGAGTAGGGTGTCGTTGCTTTTACTATAGGCAGCTTCAGCCAGGGGGAAATGATTCCAAATGGCAGCCTATTTATTGCACCCATAATCAAATAGAAACGCTCCATAGAAAATAAAAAAGCACTCCATAAAGAATGAACATATGTTCCATGAAAATGTGCAATGTTACCTTAAATAATTGTAAACGTTCCATAAATCATAAAAAACGTACCGGTAAAACATAAAATTTTCTCACTACACTCAAACCTCCATTTAGGTAGGATCCATTTAGGTAAAATCTATTTAGGTCCCTCCATTTCGGTAACGTTATCTAAATAGAATTTGATTGTGTTCAGAACAGATGGAGTACCTGATATTTAGGTATAAGGTTGGTTTTAGGGGGGGTATCAAATGACATTTCCAGGTGAAATTGAGATAGGCAACCACTCATGCAATTGATAATCAGCTCCAGCATCAGTTAAGGCATATATCATTCAATTGGGTCCCAGCTAGGAAGCATAATATGTGGTGTTGTACGTTTAAAGCTTTGACCATCATTGATGACGTCATACCCGACATTAACCTATCTTCACCTATTTTGGCCACCTTACCCAACCGTTGTTCGATATTAGTCCAACAGTGGCCCGACATACGATAAAAATTGACCCAACATTAAATAATTTTTCAGTCTGGCGAAATTTTGCTGGTTTTTTTTTTCTGTGCCCAGCTAGTCATTTGAATGACAATTCTCACCTGAGACCCTCCAAAACCCCCGAAAATGCCCCTCCCAACAAGCATTTTTGCTGTATAAGAATGGAACAAACCATTCTTAAGCAAACTATAGCTAAAGAAACTATTATTCAGCTAGTTATGTTACTTGGGCTCCCCTCCTGAAACTCCCTTAAAAGTTCTCTGAAACTCTGACCCTCTTTAAAACTCCTATTCAAGTCACTCTCCCTAATTAAACTTCTTTGCAACCTTGTACTCCATTTAGGTAAAAATTCTATTTAGGCAGTCCCGACTCATTACCTAAATGGAGGTTTTGGTGTACAAATGAAATTTTGCACCAATAAATAATAGTGAATGCTCCATAGAAAAACGCAAATGCTCCATAAAAAATAAAATTATACCCATAGAAAATTGAGTATTGCTCCATAGAAAATAGATAAATGCTCGTTAAGCATTATCAAAGTGCACCATAGAAACCATGAATTGCTCCATTTAAAATTGAAAATTCTTCATATTCTCATAATTTAATTCGACAGGGCTGAATTGCTTTACATTTCACTGCTTTGAAGGTGCAAATGTTTAAAGTTATGGAGATTTTTCATTTTCCTATGGAGCAAATCGTATTTTATTTATCGTATTTCATGAGAACGCATTAAACGTGGAGCTTCGTGGCCGTGCGGTTAGGGTCACCAAGCTTTTAATCGCACCATGCTATGGAGTGAGGGTTCGATTCCCGCTCCGGACGATGAAACTTTTCGGGAGGATAGTTTCTTCTCCGTATCCACTGGTGCATGCTCCGTGTTTTCGTTGTCTAGTGTTAAGTTAAGCCAGTTAACTGACACTGAGGAAGATTACAAGTGGTAGTCGAAATACGCGTATCTGTCAAAGGATAAGCAACATAGGGCGGAATTAAAAGGTACGAAACTGATTACACTCATTCGAAGAGGGTATTCTGCTTAGAGGGCTCGAAAAGTCGGTACAAGAAAGACGATTATGTTTGGCTTCTAGTCTTGGCCTGCCAAATGGAGAGCCGACAGATTAAAAGTTGCATTCAACATGGTTGTGGCTATCATAGATTTAACCTCATGCTTTCGTTGGACAGTCGATGAAATACACGATGCAGAGTCCATCATCGGTATGGACAAATACCATACAAAAACATATTGCCGAAGACCATTTTGCGCTTTCTTTTATAATATAAGAAATTTTGATCCTCAAGTTAGCCTAGTGATTAAGGCTATGGATCGCCAATCTGGAGACGGCGGGTTCGATTCCCGTTCCAACCATAACGAAGAAGAAGATATTTGAAATTGAGCGTCAACTTCCTTTTTTAAATTTCTAATCTCTGAAGACTTTTCAGTATATAATTATGCATCTTTTTTCTGAAGACATTGTTTCCACATTTAGGTCTCCCGTTGGCCTAGTGGTTAAGGCTATGGATCGCCAATCCGGAGACGGCAGGTTCGATTCCCGTTCCAGTCGAGAAACTTTTCTTGACTCCCTGGGCATAGTGTATCATTGTACTTGTCACACAGGCAAAGAAAGCCCTTCAATTAATAACTGTGGAAGTGCTCTAAGAACACTAAGTAGAAGAGAGGCAGGCCAAGTTCCAATGCGAACGTTGAGCCACAAAGAAGAAAAAAAGAAGAAGATTGTTTCCAAATGTTTATTGTTTCTACTTGGTGTTTAAATTCTCCAATAAAAATTATTCTTTCGTGTAATGAGATATTTCATAAAGTTGGAAAATGTTGCAAAAAAGTCAAAGCATAACGAAAAGTTGAAAAAAATGTTATCTTATACAAATCAACTGATTTGTTGCTCTTTGCCTTTTTGATTCCTCAAGGATTATTTGGTAGCATCACTCAACGAATACCTGAAGAGATTCACTAAGGAATTCCATGAAAAATTCCCCAAGAAATTCTTATATTAACTTTCGATAAAATTAATAGAGAAAAAATCGGACTAAATTCTTGGGTAAATTTCTGAAGAAATCTCTGAAAAACTCATCGACGAATCCTTAGATTACAATACCCTTAGGATATATAAAGAAAATTCACGATGAAATTCCTTGGTGAATTCCCGATAGAATTCCTAAATAAGGTCCTCAAGAAATCTCTGGAGCAATTTTGCAACGAATTCCTTGAATCCAGATTTCCCGAAAAATCTCAGGAAAAATATCTTAAAATGCTTCAAATCCTGGAATCCTGGAATCCTGGAATCATGCATAAACAAACCTTGATGGAACCATTGAGTAAATTTTGTAATCAAGTTAATTTATGCATTCCCCGATAAACCACTGTAGAAATTTCTAGTTTTCTTAAAGGGTACACCAAAAACAATGCCTGGATGACTTCCTAAAAGAAGATCTTTGAAGGTATACTCCTGCGAATTACTGAAAAAATAAATAAGTAATTGCTGTTAAACTTCTGAATAAATATCGGTGGAATACCTGGAGAAGGTCTACAGTTAGCCTAGTGGTAAGACTTTGGATCGTCAATCTGGAGACGGCGGGTTAGATTCTCGTTTCAGTTGGGGAAATTTTTGCGACTCCCTGGGCATAGTGTATCCTTGCCTCACAATATACAAATTCATGCAATAGCAGGCAAGGAACGTAAAGGAAATTTCCTTGACTTCCTTGGGCATAGAGTATCTTCGTGCCTGCCACACGATATACACATGCAAAATGGTCATTGGCAGAGGAAGCTCTCAGTTAAAAACTGTGGAAGTGCTCATTGAACACTAAGCTGAGAAGCAGGCTTTGTCCCACTGAGGACGTGACGCCAAGAAGAGGAGAGAGGAGGAATAGCAGGCAAAGAAAGCCCTTAAATTAATAACTGTTGATAGTGCTCAAAGAACACAGAATTGAAGAAACGTAGGCCAAGTTCCAGTTGGAACGTTCGGGTTGGAGAAGTTCGGGTTAATTTTTGAACATTTCTTAAGAAAAAATATTCAGCAAATTACTTAAGAAGCTTCTCAAAGAATCCCTGGAAAATCCAATGAAAATCCTGAAGAAAATCCTGATCGAATTCTCCAATGAATGACTATGAGAATTAATCGCATAATTCCTGGAAGAATCAATCAAGGAGTCCCGCAACGAATCATTAGAGGAATTTCCCAAAGATTATTTTTCAAAGAATTCTCGTATAAATACCCGAAACAATTTGTTAATGGAACTCTCAGATGCATCTCTGGAATAATTCTCAAACTATTCCCTTAATCAGTTCTTCATGAAATCTCTAAAGAATTTTCGCCAAAGAATCCCTAAGTGACGGAAATCCCTGGTGGAATCCCGCTAAGAGGATGCTTTGGAGAAGCAGTTACTCTGTAACGAAACTTCCGATGAAATTACTGTCTAAAGAGTTATCCTACGCTTTTCTGAAAGAATTTACAAAAGAATGCCTGGAGGAAATTTCAGAAAGAATTTTTAGGATAATTTCCATGAGAATATTTGGAGCTTTCTCTAAAAATCATCAGGATTCCTTGAATGAATTCGTCGGTGAAATTTCAGTGGATACCTTGAGAAACCCAGACAAAACTCCTGAAATAATGTCTGCAAGAATTATCCAATAAACTCCTGCTGAAGCTGTCGGCTTAGAATAGCACTACGCTACAGACCCCAATTTTAGGTGTTTAGTCCCCCGTGGCGAGGACTGAACATTCGTGGATGTGGAAAATATGCTTGATCGTAAACGGAGTCTGTGGGGTACCTGGCTCTCCTCACCGCGTTCATGTAGTGATTTGGCATAGTGAACTTCTTTCCATGATACATGCTACGCTCCTGAACGCTAGTGCGCTAGTGGACAGGCAGAAGAAGAAAAGAAAGGTTAAAGAGGAACAGGAACTCAGCGAATCTAAGGAGTGGTATGAGGGCAAGTTCCAAGCGCGAGAAGGGAGACACCGTCATCATCAAGATGGACGAGTCTAAGTACTAACTTGCGGATGTTTTAAGGACAAACGTATTAAAACAGCTATTAGAACAGCTATGGCAGGTTATGCACGAATACGGATTCCCGGATAAACTGATACGGTTGATCAAGGCGACGATGGATCGAGTGATGTGCGTAGTTCGAGTATCAGGGACACTCTCGAGTCCCTTTGAATCTCGCAGAGGGTTACGGCAAGGTGATGGTCTTTCGTGCTTGCTGTTCAACATTGCTTTGGAGGGTGTAATAAGAAGAGCGGGGATAAACACGAGTGGGACGATTTTCACGAGGTCCGTTCAGCTGCTTGGTTTCGCCGATGATATTGATATTATTGCTCGTAAATTTGAGACGATGGCGGAAACGTACATCCGACTAAAGAGTGAAGCCAGGCGAATCGGATTAGTCATTAATGTGTCGAAGACAAAGTACATGATGGCAAAGGGCTCCAGGGAGGAATCACCGCGCCCGCCACCCCGAATTCATATCGACGGTGATGAAATCGAGGCGGTTGAAGAATTCGTGTACTTGGGCTCACTGGTGACCGACGACAACGACACCAGCAGAGAAATTCAGAGGCGCATTGTGGCAGGAAATCGTGCCTACTTTGGACTCCGCAGAACTCTACGATCGAATAAAGTTCGCCGTAACACGAAGTTAACCATCTACAAAACGTTGATTAGACCGGTCGTCCTCTATGGGCACGAAACATGGACCCTACGTGCAGAGGACCAACGCGCCCTTGGAGTTTTTGAACGGAAGGAGTTGCGTACCATCAACGGTGGAGTGCAGATGGAAGACGGGACTTGGAGAAGGCGAATGAACCACGAGCTGCATCAGCTGCTGAGAGAACCAACCATCGTCCACACCGCGAAAATCGGGAGGCTACGGTGGGCGGGTCACGTCATCAGGATGTCGGATAGCAACCCGACTAAAATGGTTCTCGAGAGTCATCCGACCGGTACAAGAAGACGTGGAGCGCAGCGAGCTAGGTGGGTCAACCAAGTGGAGGACGATCTGCGGACCCTACGCAGAGTGCGGAACTGGAGACAAACAGCCATGGACCGAGTGGAATGGAGGCGGCTACTATGTACAGCAGAGGCCACCCCGGCCTTAGCCTGACCGGTAAGGTAAGTAAGTATTAAAATCCCGCTTCAACAGTGCATCAGAACTTCAAACGCACAAATCTCAATAAGCAAGCTTCAAACAACAGTACATTTTATTATTCTGTTCTTGCTCACTTGTAATAAGCTTAAAATAAGAAGATCAGTTGCGTTGGTTTTGGTTACGAAGAGATATGTGCCCTCGAAGTCGTGAGTAGGTCCCAAAGTCGGCCATTGTGGCGGCCATTTTGGGATTCTAACAAGTCTGTCCTTAAAGCCGATGAGACACAATGCCAGGATCACGGATCTTGGGGCCGACGTACTTATACTGGGGAAATGATCCTCGAGCATAAGTGCGACAAAACCCAGAAAAGCGCCTCCTACAAGTGTCTGGTTATCCTCCGATTCACCAAACGCTGGTTGGTTTGATGGATTCCACATCATAACTTCTTTTTTCTTCTGAAGTTGATCCGGACATCCACGCTAGCACTACTTGGCTGTTAAACCACAACTCGTCATTCCTCTCGTTTAGTCGCACTGATGATCGGCGAAACTGCTCGGCATCAAAAACACCACTCCAGCTTATCCCATTCGGCCACGGTTGCTGACAAGATCTCGAACAATAGGTCAAATTTTGTCGTTTGGAACCCGGGCTCTTGTAGAGTTCCACTGATTCCGGGCTTTTCCACAGCAAGAACTATATGGTGGAGCGGACCTGGTGTGATGGTTAGATCACTTGACTATCACGCCGAGGACCTGGGATCGTATCCCACTCCCGACAAACTCACAAACTGTGGGTTCTTCCTTCGGAAGGGAAGTAAAGCGTGGGTCCCGAGATGAACTAGCCTAGGGCTAAAAATCTCGTGAATACAGATAAAAAAAAAAGCAAGAACTACCCAAGTAACAGAACTAGTTGAACAACAGTTTCTTAAGCTAAAGCTTGCTTAAGAGTGGTTTGTTCCACTCTTGTACAGAAAAAATGTTTGTTGGGTAATCTGCTCCCAGAACTCACAAGATACTCGAACTTCACCTCCAGAATTCTCTATTTCAGCGTTTCTCAAACTATGGGTCGCGACTCACTGGTGGGTCGCGGTCTGATTTTTGGTGGGTCGCGAAGTCTTTATTAACTTTGCCTAATGTTATTGCTAGCCATTTTCTAATTTTCAAATATTCCCTTGGAGAATCCATTTTTAGAAGAGTTGTTTCTAGAATTTCAGTTTCTCCTTAATTTTATTCAAAAATTTGTGCTATAAGTCTTCTGTTATAAGTTATAAGTCTTGAAATTACTGTCTGTGTTCTGAAATTGAATCTAAAACTATGAGCTTTTAATCAGAAGTTTCAAGATTAGGGTAAAATTTTAGATTTTACTCGCGTTCTGAAAAAAAAAATGAGTTCAAGTTGTGGCTTGCCGTTAGCATTTTCTGTTAGACTTACACGCCAGTTTCAGCAGTTAAAATATCTAAAAATTTAGAGATATAAAAAATCAGCAATAAATACCAAACTTTGACAAGAAACTTTACCTTTACCGACCTTTGAATTTGAAGAGGACTCATCTGACCACCCAACAGTGCTATATTTCTAAAAACTACTTGATGTTCACCCACTCGCTGTGAATATCTATAGCATTTTCAACCGATATTTAATTTTCAAGTAGATTTTAAAGTTCTGGAGAAATATAAAATTACCACTATATCTGGAGCCAGACTGATTAAATATATTAGAAACTTGGAATCTCGTCTCAAATTTTTAAGACTCAGAGTTGACTGATGCTGGAGTCGTGAATTCGAATCCCAGCAAAACTAGTGGTTTTTCACGATTTTATCTCTCAATTAAGCACACACTGTGTCTTCGATAAATTTGAGTTTTTTCGTCTATTCCAGACATACTGGCCGACTGGTATGGCCGGTAAAGGGAACATCATCTACATTATCTTACCATTGATGCTGACAAAATGCACCAGCGCATTACTTTGATGTTCTAGCTTTTGGCGGCGCAGCATCATTCAGGAAATAAGATAAGTTGACAAGTACCTGGCTGACTGTCAATCGCCTAAAATGACGATTTTTCACCACCTAGAGTTCTCAAATGTTTAACAACGAAATTGAAAATCCTCAAAGCGGCATTCTGATCTACTTCACCCTACTACACATTCAGTAACCGGCGATCCATCCCCCCAACCAACCCACCATACTGTGACCAAACGGAGGAGAGCTTTTCATTTATATTCATGTGTTTTGCAAGTTTTCCTTCTGTTGGGACGCGCGATGAAAACCGAACAACAGTTGTGCCGTGCAAGCTACGGCCTGAAATAGTAGTTGGTGGTGGAGTCTGGCTGGGGCACTGATACTGAGACCGGGTGTTCCAACATATGTTAAACTGGGCTGCGATTCTTGGATGGCTTGGGTTCCTTTGCACAGCCACCACCGTGTGTGTTGTTTGAATACACTTTTTGCTTCCCAGTTTTTTTTTTTCAGAGTGTGTAAAACATGTGCCAGTAATTCCACCGGAGTCATTCCTCACTCGCGAAGAAATCAACCACAAAGCTGTGCGTTAATCTGGCCGAGTGTGCATAAACCAGCCCCCACCACCAACCAGCAAACTGAAGTGATAAAAAGAGGAAGAAGCTGTTACGGCGCAGTTTTTTTTGTGTGTTTTGTTGTGAAATGCGACGATTCTTTGGTTTCGTATTCAAGGCAACTTTTCCACTATCTCATCGTCGTCGTCGTCGTCGCTAGTCGTTGCCGCCGCCGCAGCCGTTGTTGACTGTGCGGAGTCCTTGGTTTACACTGTTTTCTGTTGTTGCGTCTTATTAGAGGAGGAGTCCGATGGTTGAAATTTGTATTTAAAAGATCGCTCTCAGGATGAATACAAAACAGCAGCGGGAAAAAAAGATGTGCGCGTTATTCTTTTCCATTCGTTACATTAGTCATCCATCGTACAGCCTTTGGAGCCATTGTTGGGGGTTTGCTATTGTTTCGTTCATTATTTATCATCATCTTCCTCGTATCGCGATTTCAGAGTAGCATAATTTTCTTGGGTTCTGTCTGTCATAGTTGGTTTTCCTTTTGTTGATGGCGTATTTTTTGTTAGACAGAATTTAAGTTTGGTTGCATAATGTCTTCGTAGTTTAGACATTATGCATTATACATGTGCGATAAAATCACGAATTTAATAGGGAAAATGTGCCTTGATTTGCTGCACAAAATGTAAAAAAAAACTCTCTGTGAGTATCTCAAGCTGCATCTGAAGCTCCCGTGCGGAGATTGGACAACTTCGTGAGGCTTGGAGAGCTTCCCTGTGAGGCTTGTACAGCTTCCCATCGAAACTTAAAGGGCTTTCAAGCGAAGCTTGGAGAGCCTTCCTATGAAGCTTGGAGAGCTTCTCTGCGAAGCTTGGAGAACTTCTCTGCGTAGCTTGAGAAAATTCCCGGTTAAGCTTGTAGAGCTTTCCTGTGAAGCTTGGAGAACTTCCCTGTGAAAATTGGAGAGCTGCCCTGATAACAGAGGCTTGAAGAATGCCTAGCGAAACTTGGAGACCCAGCCAACAATTTCAAGTCACAAACAAGCAAGCTTGCTGAATTGTTGCTGAATAATGGTAATGATAGCTGAACTAAAATTATGTTCTACACATTACTGTTTAAATGATTTTTCAATTGAGAAAATAGTCAATGTTCGACTTTCCTCATCGGTATCAACAATGATAAATTAAATCACTTTTCAAAAGTTTAACAAGAAATTTATTCGATAAGCATTGATTCCTTAACAAAATAGTTTAACAAAACATTTGTCTGCATCCTATTAAGCTGATGTATCGATAAGCATATGCTCCTGAACAATGTGCTTTTCATTTGTCAAATAAACGCCTTCAGCTCGCCATTGTTTGACTCCTAACTTTGTTCGGATTATGGGATAAATCATGGCTAAAACTGTTTAGACAACCAAGTTATCAATGAACCAAAATTTTAAACGAATCACATAAAATAAAATGGATTAGAATTATGTAGTTTAACATTGAGTGCCAAGAGACGTAATCATCGTAAAAATGAGGAATTTATTTATTATTATTAGTCTGTAACAAGATATCTTGTACCTTGATCATTATATTTTTTTTTTTATCTTCCGCAGCAGTTCGATTGTACGATACGCTTGGATCGATGCATTTGACATTTCAGTGCTGTCGTGTTTACTGAATATTGTTCCCACAGTCACCTAGATAACCAAACAGCATTCAGAAATCGACACATTTCAAGTATCCCTAAACATCCTTATGCACTATTTATTGAACATAATATCAAGATTCCATGACAAAAGCATAAATATAAAATTTTTTTTACGGATCTTCGACTGAGCATGAGTAGATTACAGATGATGTGAATGCACCATGTCCAAGACCATACCGCACCACATATAGTCATACAGTTTTAAAGATCGACATTTATTAATCTGTTTGCTTATCGACTGTGGGCAAAAAATAAGCAAAAATAAGCTTAAAAGCTAAGGGAACAGTTTATACCACTACACTGTCTACCAAACGTATTGATACGAGCAAACTGAAGGTGGCGCCATCCAAATTGCGTTGGACAATGTTTCATGGGCTTCCATGGATTCTAACAAGAAAACAAGCCTTTAATCCCCTGAAGAAGGTTTAAAATAAACCGAAACCGTCGGAAGTTGAGGCAAACTTGTTTTCGCTGCTGTCACCGACTGCAAAAGCCGAGAGAATCCCCGTATGGGGCTGTCCATAAACCACGTGGTCATGAGGGGGGGGGGGGGGGGGTGGGGGGGGTTCGGCCAATGACCATTTTGTATGAACATATCAAATAAATTGTATGGACTAATGACCACGCGGGGGGGGTTGAAAAGTCCCAAAAAAATGACAACGTGGTTTATGGACAGCCCCTATCCGACATTTATTAATAAAAATAAACACATTTTCATATCGCAATTAGTTCGTCTGGAAACAATATCTTCAATAAGGACTTTTTTTTGGCCGCATTCGATACAAGTTTTCTCACCGTGCGATAAAAATACTGACAATGAAATCAGAATGGAAAACACGTGTTTTGAGTTGAACAGCGGTTGAAGTATAAGGCGTTGTTCAGTTGATTACCATGTGCTGTGCTAATTCACCACTGCTGAACACAAGTTCAGGAGTGATCATTATTGAGTCATGGGAAGATTATGTTTTGCCTTGGGTGCTGCATCTCACCATCTCTAGGATGGCGCAGATAGGAAGGCATGCGGCTGACAATCGACAGGTCTCGAGTTCTAATCCGGATTTAGGTAATTTTATATGTAATTCTTATTTCATAATAGGTGTTCTCAACATGAGAGCAAATAATTACTCTCGTGAGAGTTCAACTTTTTTGAATTTTATTTATTTTCAGTCATTTTTGCCAAAGCTTAATAACAACTTTCTTGTACATTTGTAAAACGCTTTGAAAAACAAAAAAATAAGTTGGTGCACAACATGATGCTTTATAACTTCTCCAAATTTGTGTGAACAAAACCCGAACATAGGTTGTACGTGAAAATAATTCAAATGTTATTCAACATCATGCTGAATTAATTCGTCATAATGGTGCCTGTTAAATGAGTAATTGTTAGTTGGGGAGCTTCTTTGCGAAGCTTGGACAGCTTCTCAGCGAAGCTAAGAGAGCTTCTTTGTGAAACGTTGAGAGCTTTCCTGTAAAGCTTGGAGAGCTTCCCTGTGAAGCTTGGAGAGCTTCCCTGTGAGGCTTGGGGAGCTTCTCTGTGAAGCTTGGAGAGCTTCCCTGAGAAGCTTGGAGAGCTTCCCTGTGAAGCTTGGAGAGCTTCCCTGTGAAGCTTGGAGAGCTTCCCTGTGAGGCTTGGGGAGCTTCTCTGTGAAGCTTGGAGAGCTTCCCTGAGAAGCTTGGAGAGCTTCCCTGTGAAGCTTGGAGAGCTTCCCTGTGAAGCTTGGGGAGCTTCCTTGTGAAGCTTGGAGAGCTTCCCTGTGAAGCTTGGAGAGCTTTCCTGTGAAGCTTGGAGAGCTTTCCTGTGAAGCTTGGAGAGCTTCCCTGTGAAGCTTGGAGAGCTTCCCTGTGAAGCTTGGAGAGCTTCCCTGTGAAGCTTGGAGAGCTTCCCTGTGAAGCTTGGAGAGCTTCCCTGTTAAGCTTGAAGAGCTTCCCTGCGAAACTTGGAGAGCTTTCCTGCTCTGTAGCTTCACTGGGCGTATTCTTCTTTCAAAAAATCGGTACAGGAAGATGTTTGTTGTTGTTGTTGTTCTCTTATTCCATGTTCTATTGATTCGTAATCATTACATGTTTATTCCCTTAGATTAGTTGATTTCTCCAAACTATTTACGTCTGTGTGCACCGCATTTCTTGTTCCGGACTGTTTCAGTGCTATCCTCGGAAAACAATATCGTTCTTCTACTGAAAAGCTCATCCAATATTTATCCCCAATAAATTATATATTCTCAAATCGAACGCTCACTGGAACAACTTTGTTATCAAAACAATTACCTCGACGTAGTCCCATGTATAACGTCCGGTGTAGTCCACGTATACTCGCACAAACTTCATACCCCTGCCATACAGCGGAAAAAAATCGATTCAGAGTGGCATTCCTGGATTAGTAATGTGAACAAACTTACCCACTTACTAGCGCTAGGCAAACGTTTCCCATTTCTGTCGTCGCTTCAACAACTTTAGAAGTACTTTAAAATTCCATTAAAATGTTTGCCTCATAGCATCAGATACCAGCCTTTCAAGTCGACGACGGTTGGAAGCGAATCATTGGCCGTGTTATAAATAAAAAATCTCTCCTCAATCGCGAGTTGTGTAACTGTAGCTAAGTGTATCTACCAAACGACGAAGACTTAATGAAAATGCTTGTTGCTCACTTTACTATCCACCGAATATACTGAGCTTCCGATAACTTCACCATCGTTTGACAGGCTATAGCGAAAACATAGTGGTTTCTTTGAAATATGTTCGCATTTGAAGGTCATTCTTCGGAAGCTCGAAAGGCTTCTCGTCCGAAAGCTCGAAAGGCTTCTCGCCCGGAAGCTCGAAAGGCTCCTTGCTCGGAAGCTCGAAAGGCTTCTCGCGCTGGAAGCTCAAAAGGCTTCTCACGCTGGAAGCTCGAAAGCCTTCTCGCGCTGGAAGCTCGAAAGGCTTCTCGCACTGGAAGCTCGAAAGGCTTCTCGCGCTGGAAGCTCGAAAGGCTTCTCGCGCTGGAAGCTCGAAAGGCTTCTCGCGCTGGAAGCTCGAAAGGCTTCTCGCGCTGGAAGCTCGAAAGGCTTCTCGCGCTGGAAGCTCGAAAGGCTTCTCGCGCTGGAAGCTCGAAAGGCTTCTCGCGCTGGAAGCTCGAAAGGCTTCTCGCGCTGGAAGCTCGAAAGGCTTCTCGCGCTGGAAGCTCGAAAGGCTTCTCGCGCTGGAAGCTCGAAAGGCTTCTCGCGCTAGAAGCTCGAAAGGCTTCTCGCGCTGGAAGCTCGAAAGGCTTCTCGCGCTGGAAGCTCGAAAGGCTTCTCGCGCTGGAAGCTCGAAAGGCTTCTCGCGCTGGAAGCTCGAAAGGCTTCTCGCGCTGGAAGCTCGAAAGGCTTCTCGCGCTGGAAGCTCGAAAGGCTTCTCGCCCGGAAGCTCGAAAGGCTTCTCGCCCGGAAGCTCGAAAGGCTTCTCGCCCGGTAGCTCAAAAGGCTTCTCGCCCGGAAGCTCGAAAGGCTTCTCGACCGGAAGCTCGAAAGGCTTCTCGCCCGGAAACTCGAGAAGCTTCTCGCCCGGAAGCTCGAAAGGCTTCTTGCCCGGAAGCTCGAAAAGCTTCTCGCCCGGAAGCTCGAAAGACTTCTCGCCCTCGAGAAGCTCGAAAGGCTTTGGAAGCTCTAAAAGCTTCCCGCTGAAAGCTTGAAACCCTTTATACTTTGAAAGGGTTTTTTACTTTTTTATGTCATAAAACTTTATACTATGTTTGAAACAGGATTTGCGTCGAAATCATGCATACTCTACACCCCTTCTTGTTCAGAGAAACATAAAACTGCCAAAAATGATTGCTCTTCCACCCCTTTTGGACTCTAAACCCAAAATTTTCGAAACAATGCAAACAAACCACTCCAACTTTGGTTATCGCCACACAACTTCCGAGCCGAATAAATATATATGAAAACAATCCCAGTGAACACAGGACACTTCGTGTAGAAAGCAAGAATTTCTCTCATTTCCATTGCACACCACTACTGAAGCTGGCATTTTTCGCGCGACGTCGCACGGAAAAATTTATTTAACTTTTTAAACTATGTGCCAAACATGACCTCGCCTCGCCTTTGGGGGCAGCTGGCTGTCGATTCACGCCACACGAGCAGGCGTAATCCGCCACCAACTGTACGGGGTCGAATGGATAATGGCAGTGTGGCAGCAAAAGTGTTTGAGTACAGGGGGCTGGGATTCTGGCAGAAAGTGAGTTGTTTCGGTGTTTGTGGACTGTTGTTGGAGGATCGTGTTTTGCACGGGAGAAGTACTAATGCAACACTTAAAATAAGATACGAATTATTGACTTTGAAAAGATGGAAAGATTGAAGGGTAGTCAATTTTGTACAAAAGAAGACAATAATTCAGAAAAAATATAGAAGAAAAGGGAGATTACAAAAAAGAAGAAATAGGATACCGGAAAAGTAACACTAGAAGATAATAAAATAGGAAAATTTGAAAGATAGACAGGTGAGAAGACTGAAAGCCAGAAAGACAGGAAGAAAGAAGAGGAGAAGAGAAGAAGGCAGAATAGATACGAAGGTATGAACACTCAGAAAACAGGAAGAAAAAATACTGAGAAGAATAAACACGAGAGAAATATAGAAATAGAGAGGCGTACATAAAAAATTAGAAGACATAAAAAGAAGAAGAAACATAGAAAAGAAAAAAGATAGGATGATTTCAAGGATGATAGATGTAAAAGATTGTAAGGAAGAATGATAAAAACAAAAATGAATAAGAATTGGAAGAAAAGAAATTTCTAGCTAAGGAAAGAAGAAAAGGAGATAGCAAAATAAATAGGAAGGAAGAAATAAAGTTATACAGAAATCAAGGAAGCATTTCTATCTAAATATAAACACAAGAAGCTTTGATGAAAGGTAAAAATGAAGAAAGGTAGATAAAAAGATAGGAATGTTCATCTATATTCTCACAGGAAACTAGAAACATAACAAGCTGTTGATACAGTAATATTAGAAGAAAGAATTGCAGAACAATAGGAAATCAACATGAAAAGAAGCTTAGAAGGTAGCATTACGGGAAACAGAAAGTGAGAAAGATAATAGTAACAAGTAGAGAAATACGAAAATAGAAGACGATAATGAAATAGGAGTCTTGAATGGAGTTGTATGGTATGAAGAAAATAAGAGAAATGAAGAAAGATTAAAAACATTTTTTCAGCTTTCAAAAGACAGTCCGTTTCGTTCCCTCAATCATGAAAAAATCCAACAACACTGGATCCTTGGCCTCCCCCAAGAACCCAGGCAAAAAACTTTTTCTTCCGACACGAGGCCTCGTTCGCAGCTGATCCCACATCGCCTTCTTTCCTCCATAAACTGAGGGCATTTTGTCACAAGGAAAAAAATGGAAAATTGCCCCGATCAACGTGTTCGGCTGTCACACCCTCCTTCTTTGTGACAGACAATCTACCACCAACGGGTCCCTCTGGACAGCAGAAGGATGCGGCTGCCGAGTTCCGACGACGACGACGACGCGACGTTGATGCTGTTGTGGACAGTTGACTTTTTTCCTAGTCTCATCCCCGCGCGTCCTTGCCAGGGCTATTTTGCATATTTATGTGCGGCCAACAATCGACGGACCTGGCACGGATTTCCCCGGCAGCTGGGCCTGTCTCGGCCACGTCGCCTCGGTTCCGTCGGACGGGTGGCAGCGGTTGCGGTGATGGTGTCCACCAGAGAGCCATTTTATGTGGAGCAGAGCAAAGCGGAAAATTGCTACGTGATACTAATTGTAATGAGGTGATCGAGGAGTGGATTTTTTTGCTCCTTCGACGGTGCAGTGTCTATTTTTGCGACGGGATTTCGGAAGTGTGAGAGGAGGGAGTGCCGAGCAAGGAGCAAGAGGTGACGGTAATTAGACCGGGGGTTTACAAAATGCTCACGCGAACCATAATGGTCTCTGATTTCAACTTGTGGTTGTGACTATGGCCTCCAGTGGATGATATTTAACTGTGCTATTTCAGTGATAGTTTTGTTCCTCGACTTCTCAGTTAACTTAGTTTTATATTCTATTGAATTCCTACACTGCAGAAATGAATATTTTACAGATTATGCAAACTGCTCACATGATTTCAAGTTTGTTTTGGAACTTGTAGTTTCTAGTTTAACCCGTTTAGCCCCAGGTAAAAAATAAAAGTTCAAAAAATCGCTAACAGCCCATTTCTCAACAGAATTCAACCAAATTTTGCACACAAACTCGCACAACACTATACTTTAGGAAATATACGGGATCAACATTTTCTTCTGGACTTCTGGACGGAGTAAGGCCGGTGGGTCAGTGGGTCAAATCGGGCAAAAATAAAGCCAAATATGATTTGCGCCCCCACTACTTTCTTCTTAATGAAGTTTTTCAAAGGGAGTTTGCACATTCCGTTGCCTAACGATAGCTGTTGTTGCTACAGGCTCGAATTTGAGATTTTCCGATAGGTTTCTTTTGAGTTCTTGAGATATTCAACATTTCTGAACCATCCAAGTCTTCATTTGCGTTTGTTGTTCTCAAATGAAATTAAACACACTATCTCGTGTTCCCTTATTGACCCCATAGGTCATCGAAGACATCTTTAGAACATGTGTTGCCCTTGTAGAACTATTAATATTTCCTGAATGTCTCGATGGATTGTCCGAATCCGCCCTACAAAACATGAACACCCGAAATAATCATCAAGAATCATTTTCAATTATTTTTATCGCTTTTATTTGCACCAATACTTGAACATCTGTATGTTTGTTATATCAACGAGCAGTAGAAACTTTGGGCGATCTGATTGAAGCCATGCATTGACTACAGAGAACCGTAGATGGACTACAATTAGACTTTTTGCATGCGGAAAACAACGGTTAGCTCCAGAAACCAATACTACATCGAACAGGAGTAAGTAAAAGTCTCGACTAGATTCCTCAGTACCCGGGATGGCCTGGCTGAACTCAGGCCTTGAGTTCATTGAGCTGTAGATAAACTAAAATCACATGTTTTATCTATGTGGAACCTCTGTGTACTACATAAACTCATATTCTATCATGTGTCAAAGAAGGTCTCGCACAACTATTCATAGGAAAATTTGATGGCCTAAGCGAAGTCATGCCTTGACTTCTGAGAACCATAGACGGACAACAATGAGAGTTTTATGCACGCGGAAAGCATTGGTTAGCCATAGAAACTAATACTACATCGAATTGGAGTAAATGAATTCCTCGACTAGATTCCTGAGTACCTGGGAGGGCCTCACTGAAGTCAGGCCTTTAATTTTTTTTTATCTGTATTAACGAGATTTTTAGCCCTAGGCTAGTTCATCTCGGGACCCACGCTTTACCCCCTTCCGAAGGAAGAACTTGCATTTTGCGAGTTTGTCGGGAGTGGGGTTCGATCCCAGGTCCTGGGCGTTATAGTCAAGTGTTCTAACCATCACACCAGGTCCGCTCCAGGCTTTCAATTAATTGAGCTGTAGATAAACTGTAATCGCATGTTTTACCAGTGTGGAACCGCTGTGTACTACATGAAATCATATTCTATCGTGTGTCAATGAAAAGATCTCGCACAACTATTCCTAGTAAAATTTGATGACCTAAGCGAAGTCATGTCTTGACTTCAGAGAACCGTAGATGGACAACAACAAGAATTTTTTGCAAGCCAATATAACATCGAACTGGAGTAAGTGAATCCCTCGACTAGATTCCTGAGTATTCAGGAAATCTTGATTGAAGTCAGGCCTTGAGCTGTTGATGAAATCTTATCACATGTTTTACCTGTGTGAAACCTCTTTAGACTACATAAACTTATAATCCACCATGTGTCAATGAGCAGGTCTCTCAAAACTATTCCTAGTGAAAAGCATGCAAAGCAAAACATAGCAAAGATAACCGTACACATCGTAGTTGCTACTCCGTGATTGACCAGAACAATTGAAGTTGCACAGAGATCCAATGAATGTGATGCTTGAGACTTGCCAACAATTCTCAATGTACACAATTCGAGAGTTCAACATTTGAAAGTCAATAACGGCGCCAGCCACGTCCTTACGGTCATCGGGAAAGGGAAGGAATGTTAGTTCGACAGCTGTTGTTACTAGAAACCGTGGAATCCACAGCATCCCCGCAGTTGTCTCGGGAAGGAGTATTTGTTAGAAGGGCAGGGTAAGGTGTGGATAATGGAGCCACCTGTGGTAGGAAATCGCGCCACTTGGGCGGTGGCTTCGATTTTCGTCTGTTTTCGGCTATAACTCAGTCAAATTTGAACCAATTGACACAATTTTTTGAATGCGGTGAGATAGGTATAGTATCTACCCGTGTACAACATTTCAAGTCAATTGGTTCAAAATTGACTGAGTTATAGTGGAAAACAGACGAATATAGAAGCCACCACCCAAGTGGCGCGATACCCTAGGTGATATAATCTACTATTTATAAGGAAATACGCGTCGCGGTCTTTATTACAATTACGATTTATTTTGTCCCGCGCATCTGTTGTTATGCCTACGCGCGAAACAAAGACGAATGCGACAATAATGCTGCGTTAATCATCCCATATAAGAGTATCTATTGAAGAAATCACAGGAATAAGTTCCGGAGAAGGAAGGAAAACAGAAAGGCCTGTTAATACAAATCCCGGAAATAATTCCGTTGAAAAAAACCGGTTCTAACTCCTGCAGTCATTTTGGGAAAATCTTATAAGGGAACGTTCATAACTGACGTAGCATTTTTTGGTCGATCTTTTACTCCTCCTTCCCCCCTCGTAGCATATTCCCTCATACCAAATACATGGCTCGTCACACAATCCCAGACTCCCCCCTTAAAAGTTACGTCGTTTATGGATGCTCCCTAATTCGTTATTCCATTTTTGAAAATTTATTTGCTATCATAGAGAAAACATCGTATGTTGCATTTCAATGTTTGAAAGCTCGATCTACTGTGAATTCGAACTTGTTATTGTTGACCTATATATAAGTAAAATAAGCAACTTGCAGTAACTTATGCGAAAAACACCCCAAAGAGTTGGTGAATGCCAAATCTCGCACTTTCATCATTTTTGAACGATAGAATAAGTCCTCATGAATTTGAACGATAGAATAAGTCCTCATGAAAATATATAATTCATTTTCTTTCATCCTTTACGATTGATGTCCTAAGGCTATCGATTTACTTCTTCCACCAACACATAATCCGAAACCCAACGGCTTCTCCTTTACAACGCCTTAACTAAGTTATAACATCTTCCCGGCGCAATATCCCATAACTTCAGCTCAGTAGTGTTACACCAATCAAAATAGGTCCAGCCGGGAACGGATCCAGGACAAGGGTCAAGACCGATCCTTCGTCGTCGTCGCCATCGGACGAAGGGATTTGTTTCGGCAATGCAATTTATGTTAAATTTCATCACTACCATCCCTACCCTACACGCTTCCGAACAAGAGACTCGCCTCGGGAAACGGCGGGATTGATGGCGCTTCCGGGGTCGGCCACTTCCCCGAATGCGGACGATGATTGCGGCGGCAATGCGGGATCGTCGGACAGACAGACGAGCGATTCATCAGGATTCAACCACATCGCAACAATCCGATCCGCAAGGACGGCGACGACGACGGCGACGCATCCACATCGGCAACTAGCCGAGCGAGCAAGAGAGAGCTGGGTGGGGGTGAAACGAATCCTGCTGGATAAATATTTTCCTTTCCCTCGCACGCTAAAGTGATTTTGTAAATCGAGAAGGAGTCGATTCTCTGGTTTCTTCTGCTGTTGAGGGGTGTCGGTCGGCAGCCGACTAGCATTGCGTCCACGGGCGGACGGAGGGTTGGGAGCGGTGCTGGCAGGCAGGGACAATGGCTTTTCTGGTGGGATGCGGTGATTTTGGTGCAAGAACGAGGGTTCGATACTCGTCCGAAAACTTGCCAGATAATCGATGGCAATGTACTGTGTCGAATTCAGTTATCATGCAGGGATGTGGTGGAAGCCTGTGGAAGTGTGGCGAGAGAATGCGTGTAAATGATTTTTATTTCCTGTCTAGTGACTTCTGGGTGGGAAGCAGGAGTGGGAAAATGGCTGTTTCCGGACGTTGATTTTCCGGATAGAGTTTGGGTAGGGGAAAGCCCAGGAAGGAAGGATGCCATTGGGGATATTTGCCTTACGATAATGGATCCGGAATGATGTAATTTGAATTCGACGTAATGAGGACACAACCTGAGATGTGCATTTAGGGTGGAGATGAAGTGATAGGAGAGGATCGATTTAGAGTAACTGAGTTATGGAAAATTATGCCTGTTTGCTTCTGTCTGTACTTGACTATGGTACATATGTAAGTAGAAGTATTTTTAATGTGCTATCTGAACAGAGGTGTATAATTTTGCTTATGAAGTGTTATTGAAGTGTTGATTGACACGAAGATTCCTATATAGTAGAAAAGCAAGATTTTTTTTTTTGTTGGGATTTGAACCACTGCGACCATTACTTTGATCTATTGTGGTATACCCCTGTTTAGTTTCGCATTTGTTCAGGACGACGAGTCAACATTGAGGGTTGACGTCGTTTGCTGATTAAGCGAAGTACCCCAATCTGGGATGATTCTTAGGATAAAATCAACCATCAAATTGGGATTTTTCAACCAAATTTCAGAAGGATTTAGAATACCCTTGGTAAAATATTGTCTTCTACGCACAAATAGTGCTGGACAGTCACATAACAGATGGTGAGAGGTCTCAATTGCATAGTTACAGAATCGACAGACATCAGTTTGACACCGATTAATATTTTTCAAATGATATCGTGTCGGGCAGTGCCCCGTGAGAAGCCCAATAGCTATGCTCAGAGATTTTTTATTTAGGTTTAATAGTTTTTCTGTAGTTTTGTCATTCGGAGTTATGAACAGTTTGGATTGTCTTGATGTTTTCGTAGCAATCCAGTTTGATTGTATCATTTGATCCTCCCATCGCTTTACTTCCATTTGTATTTCACATTTAGATACACCACAGAATGGTTCTGGGCCTATGAGTTGAACTTCAGAGCCTTCTCTGGCAAGTGTGCCAGCTTTTTCATTACCTTCTACTTCACAGTGGCCTGGTACCCAGTACAGATTAACCTGGTTTTTAGCGGCCAACTGTTTCAGTAGTTCAATGCATTCCCACACCAGTTTAGACTGACATGTGAAAGATTTTAGTGCATTCAAAGCTGCCTGACTATCTGAAAATATGCAAATCCGTGTATACCTGTACTTCCTCTTAAGGCATACAGACACACACTCCAGAATTGCATATATTTCCATGATTCATTTTTGAGCCATCTGTGTAGAAAATAACCGATCCTGGTAAGATATTCGGTCCCCCCGATTCCCATACTTGACGATCAGTGTTGACCACTGTGTATGGTATATCAAAGTTCAGTCTCTTATCCATCCAGTCTTCGTTCATTACTACTAATTGATTAACGGGAAAATCTTTCAGTATACTGAGATGCCCGACAAGATTACCTTCGAGTAATATAGTACTCCTTCTTAGCCTTAGGGCACTTTTTTCAGCTTCCTTCTGCACATATTGATGCAGTGGAAGTTTATAAAGAGCGGCATCTAAGGCCTTTGACGGTGTACTATGCATTGCTCCTGTTATAGCCATACAAGCCAAACGTTGTAACTTTTCGAGTCTTCTTTGTGTTGTATATTGTTTTGTCTTAGGCCACCAAACCAGCGACGCATAGACTATCCTGGGTCTTACGATAACCGTATAGATCCAATGAATCATTTTTGGTTTGAGCCCCCATTTTCTTCCAAACGTAGTTTTACTTACCCAAAGAGCACTCGTGGCTTTGTTAATTACATGTTCTAAGTGTAAGTTCCAGTTAAGTTTCCCAATTGAGATTGATGTAGTATTTATTCATGAGAGCAGGCATTGAAGGATACAAGTTCAAATCCTGTGATATCAAAGTTATTAAGTGTGACTGAAGAAAGCTTTGCATGAATACTGGAAGTACAGCGTAACTCTATTCAATGGATACTCAATATATTCCTGAACATACGTGTTTATTTCTGTCACAAAATTATTTTGTAGAAATCAACCCAGAGTTCTAAGAAGAATAACAAGAATAACAGTAATTTCTATAGGATTTTACAAGTGCTTCGGTTGGACTTGATTTCGCTTAGCCAATTTACGACCTGTTCAATTCTAGCACCATATCTGTTAAAACAATTCTTCCCTTGCAAGAATGTTGTGCAGAATATGTCGAACTTTTTCGGTCCGCTTTTCTTTGGAAAAATATGATTGAGTTTTTAAATATTTTCTTCCTAAATTTAGGATGTTTTCGATGGCATACTTCTGAAAAAAGTCATGGAGTAAAATGCAAAATAACATGTTGATTAATCTCAACAGATCTCGAGGGAATTTAGAAAAGCTTGCTTGTATTTTGTTTTTTTTTTTAATCAAATAAAAATACGACAAGGATAGACATTACAATGAAAATTGTAATGTGCTATATATAGTGGTGCGAGGAGCTGTTTAATCTATAATAAGTTTTGAAAAACTAAAATAAAAAAAATATAAAACTCTAGCAAAAACTCCAGCAAGCATTTTGCGCCATGAATTCCGTTATAGGTTCTCTATAGAGGTTTCGCAAAAACGAACCCAGTAATTGCGCTACAAATTTATCTAGGAACCTTGTAAGAAATTCCAACTAAATCCATGTAACCTAAAGTCACAAATACACTGGCAAATGTTTTCTGTTTTATTTTTTATATTTTTCACCCAAAAGTTTCAAATCGTGATCTTGGTTATGAACACATCGTATTGGATATTCATTGTTTTTATTCACGTAGCTAAAGTTCATAAATAAAAGTTTTACAGAACGACATTTATACTTTTTTGTAAAATAATATCAACATTTTTTTTTTAATTCTATATGAGCAAGCATACATCCTCTAGAAAGAGAGCCCCTATAACACTGTGGATTTGTTTTGTGGATCCCGCCCTTCAGAAATACTTTCGGCAATTCCTACAGAAATTTCTTGAAGGATTTCTATGAAAAACCGGGATTGTATTGATCTCCGGGTCGAAATTGATCAGACGTTTTTCAGTTTGATCAAGCATACTTTAACGAGTTTCCTTTCAAGTATCATGCTGTTGGAATCAGATAATAAATGATATTCGTTCCTTACTGTTAATAGTAGGCTTTATCTAAACAGAAAATGCACTGACCAATTTCGACCCGGAGATCGATTTGACCCCGGTTTAAGGCACTTTTTTTTACAAAACCCTTATGGATGCTTCCAGGGTTTCTTCCAGAGAGACTTTCATGAAATTTTATAGGGATTGCTTCAAAATTTCTACAGATATTTTTCTATTATTTTTATAAGTTATTCTTTCCTGGCTTTCTCAAAAGTTTCCTTCGGAGATGCTTTCGCCAAATTTTTCGGGAATTCGTTCCGTAATTTTGCGTTTTTTTTTTTGTGGAAAAAGGATTTTTTTTTTTCCAAATTTATCAAAGTATTCCTATAGAAATTCCTCCAGTGATTTTTGAAGAAATTACTACAAGAAATTGTTAAGAAATACAGAGAGAATTCCTTCAACACATCTTTTAAGATTTTTTTTTAATTTAAACTCATACAGCGGGTCTTTCAGAAACTCTTTCCCGAGTTTTTTATTCGTGCATTATTTTTTTTATGTGGCTATTTTTATTAGCAATTATTTTTTTTTTTACAGTAGCAACTTTTCCAGAGCTTCCTACAGACTTTCATTAATATTATTTTTCTTAATAATCGAGATTTTCAGCCCTTGGCTGGTTCAAAAATTCATACAGAATTTTTTTCCAAGAAAAGAAAATATATTTCCAATTTGCTCTCCCACATTCCCGATTACAACTATTACGCCTGGGCGAAGTAAGATGCTACTAATACAAGTATGGAACGGGTGGCTTCACTCAAATCAACTGGATCAGTTAGCTCGATGAGTGCTGTTTCACTTTTACTGTACCCACTGTTTGACTGTATTACACTGTAAAGGAACCAGGTGAAGTACTACTTGGTCTTTAGTTTGACATACAGATGGAGCCAGCAAAACTCGGGTACCTTAAAATGGGGTTTTAAGAACTCATGAGTGTGAATTCTGCATGAATTTGTTCAAAGACACATCCGTAAGTTATTTTTTTTAATTTCCTTCAAGTTGATTTTTTCTCTTTTTATTAAGGAGATTTTCAGCCCAAAACTTATTCATCTCCATTCTATTTTTTGCCTTTCTCGTACACTAAGTGTACTGGAAAGGCTATATGTTCACTCCAAAAATGACTTTTTGATAGGAGGCCCGGAGGGTCGAGTCACATATACCAATCAACTCAGCTCGACGAGTTGAGGTGATGTCTGTGTGTGTGTATGTGTGTGTGTGTATGTATGTGTGTGGTCAAAATGAACTCACATCACTTTTTTTAACTAAACCTCAACCGATTTTATTGACCGATGGTTCATTCGACGTGGAATCTGGTCCCATTGTTTCCTATTGAAAATGGTTCGGATCGGTCCAGCCGTTCCGGAGTTATGGCCATTTAGGTGTTCCGGACCGGTACCCCAGGAAGGGGCCAGATATGAAAACGCTACAAACCCATCCATGCGACACATCAAACTACGGCATTTTTTGATAACTTGATGAATGGTAAGCAGAAAAATAGTCTGAGACCATATCTGAACCGGTAGTGTCCCGGAACCGGTTCCGAGTATCCCGACGGAAGTGGCCAAACATAAAAGTTAACTAAACCCATGCTTGTGACATATCAAACCGCGGCTTTTTTGATAACGTGATGAACAGTAAGCAGGAAAACATTCTCAGACCATATTGGAACCGGTAGTGTTCCGGAACCGGTACCAAATGTACCGCCGGAGGTGGCCAAGTATAAAAGTTAACCAAACCCATGCATGCAACATATCAAATAGTGGCTTTTTTGATATCTTGATGAACAGTAAGCAGGAAAATATTCTCAGAACATATCTGAATCGATAGTGATCCGGAACCGGTTCCGAGTGTCCCGCCGGAAACAGCCAAATATAAAAGTGAACCAAACCCATGCATGCGACACATCAAATTGCGGATTTTTAGGTATCTTGATTTGGCAAAAAAAGTTTCCGGCCATATTGGGGACAACCGGTAGTGTTCCACAACCGATTACGGTTGCTCCATCGGAAGGAGAACCAAATCCATAAATTCGACACATTAAATGACTTTTTAGGTAACCTGACTAACGGTTAACAAGAAAAAAAATCAAAGACCATATTTTGGAAAACCAGTAGTGTGTCGAAACCGGTTCCAGGTGCCCCAACGGAAGTGGTCAAATGTAGAACGGAACCAAACGCATACACGCAGCACATTAAATAACGGCTTCTTCGATAACGCAAAGAACGGTCAGCAAGAAAATAGTCTCAGGCCATATTTACCGGTAGCGTTCCGGAACCAGTTTCGAGTGCCTCGCCGGAACTGGCGAAATGCACAAATGAACTAAACCCATGCATGCATTACATAAATTTCCGACTGGTAAGGAAAACTGATTAACAATTTGCATGAAACTAGTCTAAGGCCACATCAATGACAATCGGTAAGTGGTAAAATGTGAACCGAAAGTGATAAAATGTGAAATTGTACCAAACCCATGCGTGTGGTACTATAAAACCACGCCAATAATTGCTGTCAAATTACCTGGGTAAACTTTTAATTCGATAAACTAACTATATTTTAGTTTTTATTTTGTTTATAGGATTTGTTTTTGAACACAAATCCTACAGATATTGTGATGGTACGAATTGATAGCTTGTTCCTTTTACGATTGTTGACTTCCGAAGTTCACTGCGGTTGATCACCAAACGGATCAGGTGACGGAAAGCACCAAAATTGAAATTCCGGAAGTAGCAGCTGCACGAGGAGCCGCTGCAGGTGTGAGTAACATCACTTATCGGATCATTCGTATTTACAGTGTATTACACTGTGACATTTGATCATTTTTTCAATTCGACAAATGTCGAATGAGTGGGGTACGAATTAAAAAGTGTCGTATAAAAGAGTGATGAATACGCGGGGTTTGACAGTACATCAAATTGCAGCTTTTTTGATAAATTTTTCTTCACTACGTTCTTGTTTTCAACGGTCAATAAAATACAACCTAAAATGTGCAGAAAAAACTTTGTTGAAGTCCGAAAAGTTATATGTAATTGTGTAAAAGTTATATCTTAGCTTATAGTATCGTCTTGATATTGATCAGCCTCCAGTGTTAAGCTCAAGCAGTCAACTGAGAAATCTCATATTATTCAGCTCAGCTTATACGTCGGACTATGTGCCATCAATAAGTTTCATGTCAACTCAATGATGGCTTTGATTAAATGCTTGCTTTTCCTAAATAATATCAGGATTCAGGAACACTTTGAGTAACGTCGACGGAAAGATCGTGAGAACATATACGACGAGAAAGGCACTATCACCACTAGGTGGATTAATTTGGGTTTTTTTGCCTTTCTCGTACACCAAGGTGTACCGAAAGGCTATATGTTCACTCCAAAAACGAAAATTTGATAGAGCCCCCGGAGGGGTCAAGTGTTATATACCAATCGACTCAGCTCGACGAGTTGGGATGATGTCTGTGTGTATGTATGTGTGTGTGTATGTATGTGTGTGCGTGTGTATGTGTGTATGTGTACAAAAAGGTCACCTCATTTTTAGATAGTAAATATGAACCGATTTCAACGACCGATGGTTCATTCGACGCGGTATATTGCCCCATTGTTTCCTATTGAAAATGGTTCAGATCGGTCCAGCCGTTCCGGAGTTATGGCCATTTAGGTGTTCCGGACCGGTACCCCAGGAATGGGCCAGATATGAAAATACAACAAACCCATGCATGCGACCCATCAAACCACTGCATTTTCGATTATCTGATGAACGGGAAGCAGGAAAATAGTCTCAGACTATATCTGAACCGGTAGTGTTTCGGAACCGGTTCCAGGTGTCCCGCCGGAAGTGGCCAAATATAAAAGTGAACATAACCCTTGCATGCGACACGTCAAATTGCGGCATTTTCGATAACCAGTTGAATGGTGAGCAGAAAAGTAGTTTCAGACTATATTTGAACCGGTAGTGTTCCAGAACCGGTTCCAGGTGTCCCGCCGGATGTGGCCAACTAAAAAAGTGAACCAAACCCATGCATGCGACACATCAAACAGCGGCTTTTTCGATAACCTGATTAACGGTGAGCAGGAGAATAGTTTCAGGCCATATCTGAACCGGTTGTGTTCCGGAACCGGTTCCAGGTGTCCCGCTGGAAGTAGCCAATTAAAAAAAAACAAACCCAGGCATGCGACACATCGAATTGCGGCTTTTGCGATAACCTGATGAACGGTAAGCAGGAAAATAGTTTCAGACTATATTTGAACCGGTTGTGTTTCAGAACTGGTTCCAGGTGTCCCGCCGGAAGTGGCCAACTAAAAAAGTGAACCAAACCCAGGCATGCGATACACCAAATAGCGGCTGTATCGATAACCAGATGAACTGTAAGCAGTAATATAGTTTCAGTCCATATTTGAACCGGTTGTGTTCCGGAATCGGTTCCAAATGTCCCGCTGAAAGTAGCCAATTAATAAAAAACAAACCCAGGCATGCGACACATCGAATTGCGGCTTTTGCGATAACCTGATGAAAGGTTAGCAGGAAAGTAGTTTCAGACTATATTTGAACCGGTAGTGTTTCCGAACCGGTTCCAGGTGTCCCGCCGGAAGTGGCCAACTATAAAAGTGTACCAAACCCATGCATGCCACGCATCAAAGAGCGAAGTTTTTGATAACCAGATGAACGGTAAGCGGTAAAAAGTTTCAGGCTATATCTGAACCGGTTTTGTTCCGGAACCGGTTCCAGATGTCCCGCTGGAAGTGGCCAATTAAAAAAGTGAACCGAACCCAGACATGCGACACACCAAATAGCGGCTTTATCGATAATCAGATGAACGGTAAGCAGGAAAATATTTTCAGACCATATCTGAATCGCTGATATAGTAAACTGACAAAGTTAAAGGGATGAATCCTGCTGAATGCGTCTGATGATGACCGAAGAATAGTAGGTCGAAACGCTTAAAAAGTGGTTAATCACCGATAATCACCAATCAATACTCTAAATAATATATCTGAACCGGTTGTTTTCCGGAACCGTTTACAGATGTCTCGCCGGAAGTGGCCAGTTTAAAAAGTGAACCAAACCCCTGCATGCGAAATATCAAAT
>NC_085137.1:462705026-462755026 GCF_035046485.1 Aedes albopictus
CACCGGTAAGAACTATAAGTGTTGTGTTCTGTCTCGCGCCGCGTGTTTTGTGTAGCCTCATTCACCTAAGAGCCTATGAAGCCCAATAAAACCGCTGGAGGTTTCACAGCGAGGTTCGAAACGCCTTCAAACGCTTTTAAACGTCTTGCGAATTAAAAGGCCTTTGAAGTCCCTATGGAACCTACCAGAAATTCACCAGCGAGCCTCTGAAGCCCCCTAAACCCTCCTGAAATCTCCTGCGACGCCTTGAAACGCATTAAAATGTCCTAAAACGCCTTGAAACGCTTTGAAACGCTTTGAAACGCTTCGAACACCTCTTAAATACCTATAAAACCTCCGTGAAATTCACCTGAGAGCCTCTGAAACCCCCTTAAACCCCAGTGAATCCTCCTGAAATGCCCTGAAACACCCTGAAACGCATTGAAAAGCTTTGAAACGGATCTGAAACTCCCATGAAACCTCCGTGAAATTCTCCTGCGAATCTCTGAAGCCCCCTTAAGCCCCCAAAACCTCCTGAAACGCCCTGAAACGCAGAAACCTGATGATGATGATGATGATGAAAGTGTACCCACCATCAGCGCAAGGATTACCTATGGCTGCAGAATCGTTCCGGAAGGGCATGATCTACCTGATGGTTTGTTGTAGCAGGGTGAGTTAAAATCCTTGAATTCCTTCGGTAGTCGACGAAACGCTGCTATCTCATGACAATAGTCTGGCTACTCGCCCTGGAACGCTTTGAGACGCCTCTAAATTACCTTTAAAACGTCCGTGACATTCATCTGAGAGCCTCTGAAGCCCCCTAAAACCCCTGTGAAACCTCCATGAAATTTACCTCAGATCCTCTGAAACCCCCTTAAGCCCTTGTGAAACCTCCTGAAACCTCCTGAAACGCATAGAAATGCCTTGAAACGCTTTGAAACGCCTCTGAAACCCTCATGACACCTCCCAATTACTCCCCTGAAATCTCTCTGACCATCCCCCTTGTACATCTGCAAGACACTTGCCCTTCTCAAACTTCTTTGCAACCTTGATATCCATTTAGGTGATGAACTGAATCCATTTAGGTATTGAATCCATTTAGGTAAAAATTCTATTTAGACAGTCCCGACTCGTTACCTGAATGGAGGTTCGGGTGTATGTTCGTTACTACCATCTTTTTCATCATCATTTGCCTAAAAACTCTGGAAATGGGAATCTTAGCTTCCAATCGACTGATTAAACTGAAAGCTTAGTCATTTCTTCGTTGCTTGTGATCATAAAATGATAAATTTAAAACGCATGTCATTCCGTAGAAGCTAGTAGGAATCCTAGGAATAAAAATCGCGAAAGAATTCTAGTAGGAATCCCCAAATAATTATTATTACTTTATAAGAGAGATAAAGTACTAGGCTGGTTCATCTCCTGGGAAGTTCCAGAAGAATTCTAAGAAAAATCTCCAAAGGATTTCCAGGAGGAATCATCGAAGTATATTCAGGACGAATCCTCAAAAGAATTGCAGGAGGAATCCCCGAAGGATTTTTAGGAGGAAACCCATAACGAATTCCATAAAGAATTTCCTAAGAAATTTCAAGAGGATTCTCCAAAACTTTTTAAGGGAGAGTTTCCATAGGATTTCCAAAGGAATTTTCAGGAGAGTTCCAGGAGGAATCCCTGGAGGAATTCCAGAAGGATATCCAGGAGTATTCTGCGAAAGCATTCAAGAAGGAATCCGAAAGAATTCTAGGAGGAATTCCTGAAGGAATTTCAGGGGGAATCTCCGAAATGTTCTGGAGGAATTCTTGGAGCAAAACCTAGAGGATTCTTTGAAACATATCTTGATGAAATTCTTGTAGGAGCTCCATGAGGAATTCCTGGAAATATATGCCTGATTAAAGTCCTAAAGAAACTTGTAGGAACTCATAGAAGAATCCCTGAAGGAATTTCTGTAAAAGTCCCTGTAGAAAATTGGAGGTCCCTGGAGCAATTTCTGATACAACTCCTGGAGACATCCCTGAACACTCTAGGAAAAAGCTCCGAAAAAACAAACGAAAAACAATTTCTGAAAGAACCCCTGGAAGAATCCCTTAAGGAGCTTCTGGAGGAATCCCTGAGAGAATTTCTGGAGGAATCTTAAAAGGAACTCCTGGATTTATCGCTGAATGAACTTCTGTAGAAATCTCTGAAGAAACTCCTGGGGAATCTCGTGAAGGTATCCTTGGATCCTCCTGTAAGAATCTCTGAAGGAAATCCTGGTAGAGCTCGCTGAAGGAATTTCAGGAGGAATCTGTAAAGGAATTTCAGCGAAAATCTATGAAGAAACATCTACACGAATCCCTGAAACTACTGTAAGTATATCTGTAGCAACTCCTGGACCAATTACCGTAGGAGCTTCTGTAGGAATTTCTGAAGGTATTTCTGAATGAAACCCTGAAGGAACTCATAGACTAATCTTAAACCTTCAGGACGCACGCCGTTGTAAAAATACAACACTACCAAAAAACCTTGCTCATCGTGTACTGCACGAGCGCGGTGCAGTTTCAGTTGCTTGATGGCGCGCGTCCTGAAAGGTTAAAAGCACTTCCTGAAGAAATTTCCGGAGAAAATCCCGTTGGATCTCTTGGAGGCATCCCTGAATCCTCCTGAAAAAAAAATACCTGAAAGAACTTAGAACTTGGAGTAATACCTGAGAGAACTCCTATTGGAATAGCTAGGGAAACTTCTGAAGAAATCATTGATGAAAGACCTGGATGAATCCTTAAATCCTCCAAGAACTACTGATGGAACTTATGGAGAGATCCCTGAGGGAAATTCTGGGGCAATCCCTGAAGGAATGACTATACATCAGCAATTCATGAAGTAACTCCTGGGTTAATCCCAGAAGAAACTTCTGAAGGAATACCTGAGGAAAGTCCCAAAAAATCTTCTCCATGAGGTAACTCGAAAAAAAATTACGATACTTTCCCTAACAACAATTTTATGCCTCAAGAAATTTTGAGAACCGCCGTTAAATCAAGATGATCCTATTTTGACTTTATAATGATGATTATAACCTATTAAAATCTACTCGACCTAATAAATTCCCAGAGGAATCCACAGAAATTTCTGTAAGAATTCCTGGAGAAATCCTTGAAGAAACTTCTGGGTTCCCTGAAGGAACTCCAGTAAGAATTCTTGACGGAATTCCACAAACAACCCTTGAAGAAATTCCAGGTGGTATCCCAGAAGAAATTCCTATAGGAACCCTTGATGGAACTACTGGAGAAATCCCTGAAGGAACTCCTAGGGAGATCCCTGAAGGAATACCAGCAGAAATCACGGATTGAAATTCTAGAGAGATCCCTAGACGACTCTCTTAGGAACTCCTGGACTAATTCCTGAAGGAATTTCTAGACTGATCTCTGAAGAACCTCCTGTGGGAATTCGAGAAGGATCATTTGGATGAATCACTTATGAATCTCCTGAATGCATCCCCGATCCTCCTAGAAGACTATCTAAAGGAACTCCTGTTGGAATAGCTGAGATATCTTTTGAACAAAAAATCACGATAGAATTCCTAGAAGTAGCCCTGAATTCTTCTGAATGAATTTCTGAAGGAACTACTGGAACATCTCTGAAAGAACTCCTGAAGAGATCTCTTAAAGAACTTCTGGAGAAATCTCTGATTGAAATTTTAGAGGAATCTTTGAAGGAATCCTGTAGGAATCTCCGAAGAAACTCCTGGACATGTCCCTGAAGAATCTCTTGTAGCAATCCTTGAAGAATTTTCTAACGGAGACCCTGAGGAATCTCCAGGAAGTATTAACTTACTGAAAAAATCTCTGAAGAAACTTCTTAGGCGATGTGTCTACGGATGTAACGGTAACATATTTGATTATACAAAGCTACGATTTGTAATCTATCATGCCCAATAAGTCTTCTGAAAGTTCAATAGACAGTATCAGATCAGTCGGGATATCCTAGGTTATCCAAACTGTTCTTGAGTTTGAATCATAAAGTGTACGGGTGTCACGGTAACTTATTTCATTATACAAAGCTTCGATTTGTAGTCTATCATGAAGTCTTCTGAAAGTTCAATAGACAGTATTAGATCAGATTAGATGTAAGGAAGCCCATAATATCCCAAACATATATAACAACGCTTATTGATCCTCTAACTGCTTCGGTAAATACAGTGGATTATGTAACACTACTTACCGTAGTGGCAAAAGCTATTATCACAAGTGTAGGCCTGAAGCTATGGTCATCGGAGTAGTGTTATTGATCTGGAATATCTCAAATATTTTGAAATGACTCATGATATGCCAGTTGGATTACAGATTACAGTCTAAACTTCATTGTGAGAATAACTACTGTTACTATCAAGAGCTAAACTTCAGGATAGTTTGGACGACCCTCAATGTCCCAAAGGTTCATAATAATATATAGTAGACTTCAGGTTGGTCTAGTCACCGCGATTGATTATGAAACGTTACTCAGTATCTTGTACCGACTTTTCGAACCCTCTAAGCAGAATACTCTCTTCGAATGAGTGTAATCAGTTTCTTACCTTTTAATTGAATGGTACGAAACTGATTACACTCATTCGAAGATTACTCAGTATGTCAGATATAGCTGATGTTACGAGTGTAGACTTGAAGTTCTGAACTCAAACATAGTTTGGCTCTCTAAATGACAAGAGCTTCACGGATCTCAGCAGATTAGGTTATGCTATTATTTATGGTGAAAACACATAGTTTTTTTTTGTAGATTTGAAGGACTTCATTATAGAACAGTTGGGACGAACCTGAATGTCCCAAAGGTTAATAATAAAAAGTAGACTTCATGCTCCAGTAACCACGGATAAATATGCAACGTTACTCAGTATAGCAGATATGGCTGTTATTACGAGTGCAGACCTGAAGTCCTGAACTCCAAGGTAGTTTGGCTGACCTGAAATATCCATGTAGTGTCTCTAAATGACATTTGAGATTTCAAGAGCTTCACGGATCCCAGCAGATTATTCAATACTATTATTTATGGTAAAAACACATAAAGTTATTCTTGTAGATTTGAAGGACTTCATTATAGTACAGTTTGGACAACCGTGAATGTCCCAAAGGTTTGTAATAAGCTAGTAGACTTCAGAATGGTCCAGTAACTTCGGTTGATTATGCAACGTTACTCAGTATAACAGACAACTGTTACGAGTTCTGAACTCCAAGGTAGTTTGACTGACCTAGAATATCCCTACAGTGTCTACAAATGACATTGTAGATGTCAAGAGCTTAACGAATCCTGGTAGGTTATGCAATGCTATTATTTGTGGCGAAAATACATTAAATTATTCTTGTAGATTTGAAGGACTATAGGACAGTTTAAAACACCTAGAACATCCCAGAACATAAAACACGTGCTGATATTCTTGACGAAGGCTAAATGAATACATATAAACGTAACCCACTTCAAAGTTCAGCCTTTACAACACCTTCGTTTTTTTTTTCCAAATTTCATGGTGATCATTTATGTTCTAGGTTATCAATGAAGTCCCAAATACAAATATTCTCATTTTTGCCCAATAGAGGACTCAATTTGCAACAACTTTGCCGAATTGGTGAATTTATACAGCCGTTTCTATGTTGGAGTCATATATGACCCCTCCGGTTCCAAAGGGTTAAGGTTGAAATTGTTTAGCTTTCCGTCGCATACAAGTGTTGATTGTTTTAGATCTCAAACATATCTGTTTATGTTATGTATGCTTGAAATAACGAAACCCATGAGTACAAATTTCAACGCATACAATACTGTTTCTCTAACAATCAATTTTCAATTTTTGTTCCAAAATGGTCACCAAAAGCAATTTTGTGGCGCTCCATAACTAGCAGCCCAAATTTAATATTTTGACCAGACATTTCGCTTTATTGCACCCCATTTCAGTACGATCTCTGTCTCCTCCTCCATACAGCTCCATGAGCTCAAAAGCCGGGTGACACCCTAAGGCGCACCCGTTCCAAGAAGTACCGGCAAGTATGTAGGAAACACGAGTGGTAGTTGCGGAGCGACGAGGCACATTATTACCCATTGGCTGCACTATTTTCCCCCTCCGCCAACCCAAAAAAAAAAACGACAAAAGCAGTTCGTTTTGGTCGCATTTTTCGTCGACGAGCTAACAAACATCCGGACGGAGGAGCTTCGTCGTGAAGGAAAAACGGCGCGGCAAAGACCCGGACCAGAGCTGACCAAGTTTTGGCTTTTACGAGCCTATTTTTCCGACTTTCTTTGACCTGCCCGTTTTTCTTACAACCAAGGAAGGCGGTGGGTTGTTACGAAAGACGGCCTCTGTCTTGAATTCCCCACAGTTTTTCTTTGGCAGCAGAAGGTACTGCTTTTCTTTTGTGCCATTTTCCGTTACTATCCTTAAACTTCAGTAGGTACGGGATTGTTTCAATGTCGCAGTTTTCTCCAATTCTGTTTCAAAGTCGTCTCGAAGGATGAGCGGGCATTTTCAGAAATGTAGTTGAAAGATTTACTTCCGTACCTGTGCTTATTTGTCTCGCAGGCAGCCAGCAACAACGTCGACTTGGGTTGGTGGCTGTCCGTCTTTGGTGACACAAGGTCACAAAAGAAACGAAATCAACTTTGGACGGGGAGTTGGAGATATTTTCGGCCGGCAACGATACCACAGTTGTCAGTTGTGCGCTCTTACTGTTCGCAGGGTAAGTTAGTTTCGGTTGGCATTTTTTTTTTTCGGATCTGCTCTCAACACTGCTGTCTCTTGTGCTTTACATATTTTATGAATCTGAATACACTGTGCCAGTTTGTGCACGGGCTTGGAATGAGCAGATGGAAGTGTGGCAGAAAAGGTTCACGATAATTGACTGGTACATGTCGGCAGTGCCAGATGGTTATCTTAAATTTGCGCTTGACTGTTTTTTTTTACACCAGAACTTTTGAAATTTTGAATACAGTCGAGATGGTTACAACAAGTTTTCTTTTGATAGAGGTTCTATCTATACAACGGATTCAGCACGTTAATCTACTACTAACTTACTTAAGATCCTGAGCCCCCATGGTGGTACAAAGGGCCGAATTGAATGATCTCCATCCTGAGCAATTGCCAACCATCGCCTTGACCTGTGGCCATGTCAAATTTCTGTAGACCACGGGTTCCCAACCGGTGGTCCGCGGCCCCCTGAGGGGCCGTGGAGCCAGTCTAGGGGGGGCGTGATGTTAATAAACTAAATGATAAAATTTTATTCTATTTTGTGCAAACTATACCAATTTCTAATTTTGTATACCACCACCCCCAAAAGCCACAATTTGAGGAATAAATTTTCAGTATAAAACGCCTTGAGAAGAAAAAATTTTCGGCTGCGCCGCTATTTTTCAGCTATGGCTGAAATTGAATGTACATGACATCATGGGACACAGTAATTTTCCGGCTACGTCACTGTACCCGAAAAACTCGGTTTCGTTCATTTAATTCATATTTTTTCTAGAAATATTCATTGGGCCGCAGATGTTTTGTCAATTCTTAAAGGGGGTCGCCACCTCAAAAAGGTTAGGAACCCCAGCTTTATTTCCTTGTTGAGGCTGCGCCGCCATGAGCCTCTGGGTCGGCCTCTGCTGCGATGTCCTTCTGGGTTCCAATCTAACGCTTGCATGAGGGTTTCGTTCCCATTCCTGCGTAGAGTGTGGCCGAACCACCTTCACCTAGCGACAGAAATTCCGAAGCGAAACGGAATTTCTGTCGCTATTGGCTTTTGACGACATCATAGATGAAGGAGCTCCACGTTGGAGATGCAATTGTGAGGCCACCATGCACGAATTATATACCACAGGCATAAAGACCTGCTGCCGGTAAATGTTCTCCATTGATACACACCAAGTTTCACTGGCGTACAGCACCACACGTTCGAGTTAAAATTCGAGTATGCGTCGATAAATTTGATCGGTTATCCATACATTTCCGACTTCATTTCGAATGAAGTCATTTAGGTGCTTCATGATAATGGGCTGCCACAGCAACCCACAATTTGGTTCACAATAAATCGCACCTACCAGAATCTGGTCGATTACGATGAGCACCAGTAGCAGTGATACGTAGTATACAACCTCGCCTCACTACTGCAACGACCCGGATGGAATCGAACACATTAAACATATAGTAGGTATTTTAGAGGTTATAGGATTTTACCTAATTGTGGGTTCTGGGGAATATTTCAGAAAAAGGTCTTCTAAGAAACTCTGCAAGAAACTCTTCTAGAAATTGTTCCAGTGTTTTTTTTTTTTCAGTAGTACATTCTCAAGAGAATCTGCAGAGAGTTCCTCTGTGGATCAATTTAAAATATCACAGCAGGAGTTGCCTAAGAATAATTTGGACCTAAGATCTCTTTGTTTCATATTTTCTTTCAGAAATGTTTTTGATGATGCTTCATAATTTTTTTCCAAAGACTCTCTCAGAAATTCAGGATGAAATTACTTCAGAATCTGTCCTTGGGCAGTTTTAAGGAGTTTTGCACAGTTCTTCCTGGTTCGTTCACTAAACATATTTATTTGCAGAAGCATTTTTAGAGGAGCTCTATCTAAAAATATCCTTCAGAATTCACTTTTGTTCCTTCGAAAGTTTTTCCGAGTTGTACTTTATGGATTTTTGTGTAGATACTGATCCCTTTGGAAATTGTGCAAAAAATTTTTGCTAGAACTTTCCTCGAGGTTACTTCAGGAATTCTCGCTAGGATTTCTTAAGAAAATTCTCCAGGGATTCCTGAGCAATTAATTGAGGGAATGCTTAAGAAATTTTCCCTGCACATTTATCTCCAATATTTGAAGGAATTTATGCAGACATATTTTAGAGCTCACTTCAAAAATTCCTCTACGGATTTCTACGAATCCCTTCAGAAAATTCCCAAGCATTTTTTCCTGAAATTCTTCGACTTTCTTCAGGTGTTCGCCTAAAAATTCCTTTAGAGATTATTTCAGGAATATTTTTAAAATGATTTCTCTAGAACTATTGGAATATTAAAGTTCCAAGAATCCCTCCATGTTTCAAGAATTTTTTCAAACATCATCTCAAACATATTTGCAGCAATAACTCCAAAATCTACTTATGGAATTTTTTCTTCCAGATCCATTAAAAAAAAAGTTTTTTTTTTCAAAAATTGCTTCAGTGTGCTTGAAGGTATTCCTTGAAGTTTTGTTTTTTTCTGTATTCGCAGGATTTCCTTCAGAAATTTCTCCAAGTTGTACTTCACGGATTGTCGGATTGTATTATCGTCAGAGAGAATCCCAGACAATCATCAAGAAATTTGAAAAAAAAATCCCTGAAGAAATATCTGAAACGATTCCTGCAGGAATCTCTAATGAAATCCCAGGAGATATTTTTAACAGAACCGCAGAAACATTTATATCCAAGATATCCAAGGAGCAATTTTAGAAGGAATCTAAGCAAGTTATTACATATGGTTTCTTAAATTGATTTCTTTGGTAATCTCGAGAAAACTTTAGATAAAGTTCTAAAAAAATCATTCCTGGAAATTCCTGGTAAAATTTCTTCCCAAAAGTTCCCTGTAAAATTTTCGAAGGAACTGGTGAAAAAATATTTTCAGTAATTTTTTCACCAGTTCCTTCGAAAATTTTACAGGGAACCTGAAGGATTTATAGATTGATAAATTTCTTGAAGTATATCTAAAAAAATTTCTGGACGATTTATTGAAAGATTTCTGAAGAAATTTATAGAGAAGTTTCTGAAGCAATCTATGTATTTAACATTTTCTTAAATAATCTTTTGTGAAGTTTCAAAATAATAGTTGGAGACATGTCTGAATTTATTCGATTCAAAACTTCTGGTTTTATTTAAGATAACCCAAAACTTTCTCGAGCAAAATCATCGAATTATGTATGTAATCATATGCCTGTAGCAGAGCTCGTGTGTTTGAATGAAATTCATGCTTGCACAGCCTCATGCAGCTGTGTGCTGTTACAAGTGGTGAGTGCATTGTTTGTTTAAGAATCTCCAGAAGCTTCCTTGAGTATATATGAGTCAGAGAATTTACAAGCGTCTGGAACATTTTGAACACCTCGTGAAACTGCCTGAAACGTTCATGTATCGCTTTGAGTTGCCTTCGAAATCCCTCTGAAGCCTACTTGATTGTAGTGAACCAAAATGTATTTTTAAAAGCGGTTGGTCCACTTCAATCCCCTCAAACTCTTTTGAAGCGCCCCTGAAACCCTCCAAAATTACCGAACACGTATCTGAAACCCGCTAAAAATCCCCTGCAGCTTCTTGAAACACCACCGAAACCCCCCCCCCCCCCCCCATCGAACCCCATGTTACGCACCTTATACCCTTTGAAAACTATCAAAACACGTTACGCCTCCGGAACCCCCTGAAACTCCCTCGGATCCCGTGATCTCCTGAGACCCTGCTGAACCTCCGAAAACGCTTTTGTAACGTATCTGTAACCTGCTGAAAATCCTCTGAAACCCGAGCAGAAGGGAATAACAAAAGCATAAGAAAATGAGTTATTTTGTCAAAATAACTGAGTAACAAAATCAGATTTTATTTTGTGTTATTTACATAACATGTTATGTTATAAACTTGCCTGTCATAAGCGGAAAAATAACAAATTGCATAACAAAATAATGTTCCTGGAAGACCAATTCAATAACATGTTTTGTTAGTTTCAATAACATCTTAATAACTGGTAATTTGGAATATATCTATAAAACAAATTTTGAACTTTAGAAGTTATTGATAATAATCCAAAGTCAAATTTAGTTATAATATCAAACTCATAACAAAGTAAGTAACAAAGGAATAGGTCTATAACATATAACATAAAAAGTGAGGTTAGATGGAGTGCTTGAAGTACCCTATATTTGTCACTCAATACGAGGGACAGAAAATCTGGTCATAATTGCCCAACTACTAAAACTCCCAAGCTGAGAAGTTGGCTCTGTATCAGCTAAAATGTAATGCCAGAATGAAAAGAAAGAGGTACTGATAAGAGAATACGCAGACGTTCCTCATCACACAATGCTATAAACAACAGAATTCTCGAATGATGTGAATTTCAAAATTTGTTATTGTTGTGCTATTGTTGATAAAATATTTGTACACTCTCAATAATACAATAATAACTAAACTAAGCTTGGCCTGTGATGAAACATATTGGAAGGTTATTTAACGGACGTATACCAATAGCTTGATCATAACAAAATATGATTGTCAAACAAAATATGTTATGGAAAGGTAATGTCTTGATAAGAAAATAATTACAAAACAAGATATAAAAACAAGTTGTGTGATTCCTTAGTTATTTATTTGATATTCTCCTCTGCTCGGGAACCAACTGAATAGTTACCAAACCCCCAGAAGCACCCTCGGTACCCTTGAAGCGCCTCTGAGACCCTTCAAACCCCCTCATAACGCCCATGTATCGCCTTCAAAACCCGCGGAAATCCTCTGATGCTTCTTGAAACAACTTTGAAAACCTCGTGAACCACTCGAATCATGTAAAGCATCTGATACCCTCCGAAAACTTCGAAATCGCTATTGTTACGTTTGAAAGCCTATCGGACCCCTGTGACGCACCTGAGACCTTCCGAAACTTCTTAAAACACCCCTTGAAAGTCGTCCGAATTTTTCCGAAACTACTCCTATAACTCCCTGAAACCCTTTCGGACCCTTTGAAATTTCCTGAATTGACTACAATGAACCCCTGAAACCGGAAACTCGGAACCCCTGTGAAGTATTTGAGACCCTCTGGAACCCCCTAAAGCGCCCCTTTTTCAAGGGTTCCACCAGGTATTCAACTAGAAACTCTTTCACGCAATTCATCAAGAATTCAGGGATTCCAGCAGCCCAAGTAACATTTTGATGACCAATTAGTCTTGCGGAGATTTTGAGAAACGTGATAAATCCTACTACCTTTTGTTTTAGTTTGATTGTGGATGTAAGAACCTCTTGTACTATATTTGACTAAAAGCCACATTAACCCTCTAATACCCAAACTTTTAATTTTGATCTAAATATCATTTTGCGTCATCTAAAATCGATTTAAACATTTTTTGGAAGATGATTCTTTTTAATTCTCGATTTCGTGAATTTCAGTTTTTGATTTTTCTAATTTATATTTTTCAACATCCTAACAGTTCTATATTTTTCCTGGAAGCCTATTTGGGGTACGGATTTTTTGAGATGAAAACATTTTGAGATTTGATGATAATTGTTGAAATATTTTTATTTTAAATTTTTTTCATAGGAAATTTTATTTTCCGTTTAATTTTAAGGAAAATAATTTAAGAGTGTATTCGATTCCCTTAAACTATAACACTAGGATAGAATGATTTGAATTTTAAATATGTTGATTGTAGCGATTTAATACAAAATAAACAATGACTTCTAGAAGGTGACTAAAACATCAATTTTTCAATGATTTTTAAAAAATGTAAATACGCTTTAAAAATACATCAAAAACCATTTTGAGACATACTAAACAGTCCTAAATGTCAGCCAAAAATATAAAAAAATTGATTTTCCACGAAACAAAAATTACAAAAATGCTCTAACTATACCCCGTCTAAAGGCGGGGTTGGGTATTAGAGGGTTAAGTGAATTTAGAAAACTATTTTCAAATTCTATTTATCACCGAAAGGATATTTCAACGTAAGGGAAAGACACTATCACCACTAGGTGGATTAATTAGGGGTTATTCAATAAAATTTGTACTGTTTCACAATTTTACGTCTCACCAACGTTCAAATCAATTATTCCCGCTGTAATCAACACCAATCGTACCCTGCAGATCATTGCCACCAGTTAGAGACGCCCAACACCGGAGGTAGATCCATTCCTGGGCATTGATGAATTCACCAGTACATTAGTATCCAATTTCTGCAGACATTTTTTTTTAGTTTCCTGCAGAAATTATTGTACAGATTTCCCCAAGAACCAGTTTACAAAATTTAAACGATTTTTTTTTTATTCTTGGAATTCCTCGAGTTTCTTCAGTTATTCTCCCAGGCATTCATGCAAAAAATCCTCCAGAAATAGACTTACGAATCTTTGTCAAAGAACTCCTCAAGATTTTTTTTAAGATTTTTTTCTAGAAAGGTATCACCGGTGTTCATAAGGGATTCTTTCAGACAATCCTCTAACGATTTGATTAGAATTTTTTTCAGGGATTGTTTTAAAAATTCATCTAGTTTTGTTTGCGCAATTTCTGTAAGAATTTCTGAAATAATTTTTACAGTAAATTCAGAAATTCCTCCCGGAATTCTCAGAGAAACCCTTAAAACAATTTCCAAAGAAATTTCTAAAGGAACTTCTGAAAAACTCAATGGAAGAACTGTTCAAGAAATTCCATTCTGAAATTCCTGAAAAAATCTGAAATTTTCTGGAGAAGTTTCTGGGGATATTTTGCAAGGAATCCATGAAGCATTGTTTTTTAAATCTCCAGTTAAATTCCTGTAGAAATCTCAGGGAGTACTCCTGCAATCTCTAGAGATATATGAGAAGAAATCCTGTGTAAATTTTTGGAGGAATTACTTAAGAATTTCTCAGAGAAATACCTTGAATAACTCCTCGGAAAACCCTTGGTGGCATTCCTAGAAAAGTTGAATAAAATTCTTGAAATATTTTTAAAGCATTTCTGTAAAAACTTCTGGAAAATGTTTGTGAACAAATTCTTTTAAGAATTTCTTCACAGATTCATAGAATTATCCTTAGAGGAAGATCCGTAATAATTGCTGTGGAAATCCATAAGCAAATCCTGGACACATTATGTGGGATTTTTTCAATGAAATCCTTAGAGCAATTTTTTGACAAATCCCAGGTGGGCTTCTTGAAAAAATAACTGCACAAATATCAGAAGAGATCTTTTGAACATTTTCTGATGAAACTACCGAAAATATTTATTAAAAAAAATACAGTTCAAAAAATTTCTGGAGAAATTATAGAGATATTCCTAAGGGAATATCTGAAGGAAGCCCTGGGTAAATTTCCAAATTAATCCCTGATGAAGTTTCATGAGGAATCCAAGAAAATCAACTTTCAAGGATGTTTTTTTTTTAGAAATTCTCAAAGGAATATCTGAAGGAAGCCCTGGAAGAATTTCTAGAAAAAAAATACTAGAGGAGTTTCTGAATGACACCTTTGTAGATTTATGGAAAAATTCCTGGAGTAAATTTTGAACATATCAATGGAGCAAATTTAAAAAGAGTTCATAGAAGATTTTTAAAGAGAACTTTTGAGCATATTTAATAAGGAATCTCATAAAAAATTTCTGAAGTATTTACCAAGTGAATTTCTTAAGGAATCCGTGATAAAAGTGTGCAGGATTTTCTAAAGAAATCATTGGAAAAAGTCTGTAAAAATTCTGAACATTTGATTTTTTAAAGGAATCGGGAAAAGCATTTCTGAAGGAAATTGTGAAGGACTTCCTTATATAATTCTTGTACGGAAAATCTATGGATGAGTTTCTGAGGAAACCCGTAAAAGCTTTTCTAGAGGAATTTCTGGAGAAATTTCTGGAAACTCATCTAGAGGAAATTCTGAAATGTTGAAACAATTCATGAAAGATGCCTAAAAAGAAAGGAATTCTTGGAACAATCTTAGAAGGAATCTAAGAAAGTTATTACATAGGAGTACTTAAATTGATTTTTTTGGTAATCTTTAGAAAACTTTGGATAAAATTCAAAAAAAAAACCTGGATAGTCCTAGCAATTTTTTTCCCCAAAAATTACCTGGGATATTTTCAAACGAATTGGAGGAGGAATAATCCATAGATTGATAAATCCCACCCCACTGGACCCCTTTCGCAGTTAGTATAAGTGCGGGATCGTGAATAAAACTGCGATTTTGCATCGAATCGTGTCGTTGTCTTCTGCGCACTTATGCATTACAAAGTGCTGCGGGGATCTGCGCAATATCTCTCAAAAAAATTCTGAACGATGGATTTCTGAAGAAATTTAAAGAGAAGTTTCTTAAGCAATACATCCAAGATTATCTTCAGGTATCAGAAGGCCGGCTCCAGAGGCACGTTCTCCTCCATTTGGGACATTTGTGCCATCGCCAAAATAACAGCCTATTTCATCATCTACCTGAGGGAAGGAAAAAGGATTTGGATGGGGATACGGACAGGTAGGGAAATAGGAAAAATACCCTGGAAGAGGGTACTAACGCACAAGCGTACCACAATGGGTTCAAACAGCGCCCTGAAAAAGGCACTGTAATAACGCATAAAGCGAAAGAGAGCCTATAGCTCTTTACCACAGCGGGTTAAGAACAACAGAATATCCTGAAGATTCAGGTTTCTGAAGTCAGTTTCACTTAATAAGGGTTTACCGAATACTCGGAAACGCAGTTGCGCGAAAACTGGACAGTTACATATCAAATGATACGAAGTTCCATAATCGGATTCACAGCTATCACAGGCAAATGAATCAGCTTGCTGAATATTCGCCATGTGATAGCTGAGTCGGCAGTGGCCAGTCAATGCTTTGACCAGCATGCTGCAATTCTGCTTAGACAGATTAGTTAGATACTTCGCCACCCGTAGAGATGGCTCAGCACTATACAATTTGGTTTGACGACATGACTCCAAACTATTCCAATATTGTCTGTGTTGAATGACAGCCCAGGTGTGAATCTGAAGCTTAATCCAACACTTCGATATCGGAATAGCTGGCTCAGGGCCAATGAAGTCATGTGATGCTCCAGAGCGAGCTAACTCATCAGCCAATTCATTTCCAGCGATGGAAGAATGACCAGGTACCCATAGAAGGTGAACAGCGTTTGCTGAATTCAGCTCCTCGATTTGAGTTCGACAAGCGATAACTACCTTCGACCTGGAGTTGGCCGAAGCAAGTGCTTTAATAGCAGCCTGGCTATCTGAACAGAAGTATATGACTTTGCCCATTACGTGCTGCTGAAGTGCTGATTGCACTCCGCACATAAGAGCAAAGATTTCGGCCTGAAAAACGGTGCAGTGTCTACCAAGTGAGTAAGACTGATACAGCCTTAGCTCACGAGAATAAACACCAGCACCTGCTCGACCTTCGAGAAGGGAGCCATCAGTGTAACATACGATGCCCTCTGAAATACTTCTTTCCAAATATCCAGATGTCCACTCTTCCCGGGAAGGGAATTTCGTGGAAAATGTCCTATACGGAAAATTACAAGCAATTGTAAGATCACTTGGAGCAAGAACAATTTTGTCCCAATTCACCAAAAGTGAAAACAACGAGGTGTGTGTTGATGTGCGGTTCACAGGAGTTTCCTCTAGTAGACCGAGTACCCGTAGACGGTAAGTGCAAGAAAGGGCTTCTTGTTTGAGATGAATGTGTAGTGGGGCAACGTCAAAGAGAACTTCTAGCGCTGCCGTAGGAGTTGAAGAGAACGCTCCAGACATCGCCATTAAGCACATCCTTTGGAGATGGCCTAATTTTGATTGGACCGTTCTCACTTCACCCTTTTGCCACCACACCAGACATCCATAAGCCAATATTGGCCGAACCACAGTTGTGTAAATCCATTTGATATACTTGGGTTTTAGACCCCAAGTTGTACCAAAAGTACGCCGGCATTGCCCGAAGGCCATACAAGCTTTCTTGATTCTGAACTCAATGTGAGGTGTCCAGGAAAGCTTGGAATCAAGAATGACTCCAAGAATGACTCAAAAAATTTCTGAACGATGGATTTCTGAAGAAATTTAAAGAGAAGTTTCTTAAGCAATACATTCAAGATTATCTTAAATAATCTCTTGAGCAGTTTCGAAAGAATAGCTTGAGAAGTGTCTTAATTAATCCAAGTAAATTTTAGTGGTTTTATTTAAAGTTCCCCAAAAACTTTCTGAGCATGAGCAAATGAGCTTAGATGACCGTACAATTCGTCGTTGCTACTCCGTGCTTGACAAGAATAATCGAGATCGCACAAGGAACCAACAAACGGAGCTTGGGGGAAGCTTCCCGAACTCAATGTACACCTTCGAGAATTCCGAACTTTATTAAATCATTAAATATTTTGTGGACTTCGTGGCCGTGCGGCTAGAGGCGTCAGTCAACTAGGCGTTTCGTAAGCCTCGGAGTGTGGGTTCGATTCCCACTCCAGCCGGAGAAAACTTTTCGTCAAACGGAAAATTCTCCACTGGGCCACTCGGTGTTACGTGTGTTGTCCGTTGTCATATGTTAGTGCTTGTTCAGTCTGTACAACCTCTGGTTGAAGATGGTGTACTGTCTTTTTAATGGCTCCGGCCACGTCCTTACGGTCATCGAGGAAGGGAAGGAATGTTAGTGTGGCGTGTGTTGCTACTATAGACCGAGATCACCTCATCTTTTCCATGACCGTCACGGCAAGGAGTTTTTGTTAGCAAGGAGGTGGGAAGTCACATGATCTGGATTCGCTTTGATTCATGCAACCTCTAGATTAGAATATAAAAAATGTCGTCACCAAAAATGACGAATCATTCAACCAAAAGTAATTCGAGAACGAGGCCTGATTCTTGAAGTGAAGAATTTTTCAATATTTGTTGGGGAAATACAAGACAAATTATTGTTGAATTTTATATATCACGTACTGTTGAAGATCCTTAACATATGGAAAAACCTCGTGCGGCGGATCTGGTGTGATGGTTAAAGCACGTGACGATCACGCCGAGGACCTGGGATCGAATCACAGTCCCGTAAAACTCGAAAAATTTGACGTGAAGTAAATAAAGCGTGGACCGGAGCCTAGGGCTAAAAATCTCTTTAATACGAATAAAAATAACGCCTCCAGAATCTCCTGAAAATACTCTGAAACACCTCCTATAACCCCCTGTCACCCATTCTGACACTCTGAATCGCGCTGGAGACCTCTAACGTACGAAGCTTTTTCTTTTTCGTTACTCTCCTAAACAAACACGGAAAAAAGGATGGAAGCAGGTGCAGCTGCACACGTTGGTGCATGAGATCTCCAAAATCGCCCCTGTAATGCCTCCGGAAGCTCCTGAAATTATCAGAAATGCTTCTTATAACCAGGGATGCCAGATGATTTTTTTTTAATCTGTATCCCAGACAAAAATCTGTATTTCAAATGAAACGAGATTTGTACGGATCTTCAAAAATCAGTATCACCCCTAGGTAGATTCATGAGGTTTTGCCTTTCTCGTACACCAAGGTGTACCGAAAGGCTATATGTTCACTCCAAAAATGAAATCTTGATAGAACCCCCGGAGGGCCAAGTCTTATATACCAATCGATTCAGTTCGACGAGTTGAGATGATGTCTGTGTGTGTGTATGTGTGTGTGTATGTATGTATGTGTGTGTGTGTGTGCGTGTGTATGTGTGTATGTGTACAAAAATGTCACCTCACTTTTGGATAGTAAATATCCTCCGATTTCAACGCTTTAGGTTTCAATCGACGCGGAATATTGTCCCATTGTTTCCTATTAAAAATGGATTGAATCGGTTCAGCCGTTCCGGAGTTATGGCCATTTAGGTGTTCCGGATCGGTACCCCAGGAAGGGACCAGATATGAAATTGTAACAAACCCATGCATGCGACCCATCAAACCACGGCATTTTCGTTCATCTGATGAACGGTAAGCAGGAAAGTAGTCGCAGACTATATCTGAACCGGTAGTGTTCCAGAACCGGTTCCGGGTGTCCCGCCGGAAGTGGCCAAATATAAAAGTGTACCAAACCCATGCATGCGACACATCAAAACGCAGCTTTTTGTATAACCTGATGAACGGTAGACAGGAAAATAGTCTAAGACCATATCTAAACCGGTAGCATACCGGAACCGGTTCCGGGTGTCCCGCTGGAAGTGGCCAAATATAAAAGTGAAACAAACCCATGTATGCGACACATCAAATCACCGCTTTTTCTGTAACCTGATGATTGGTAAACAAGAAAATAGTCTCTGATATCTGATCTGGTAGTGTTCCGGAACTGGTTCCGGGTATCCCGCCGGAAGTGGCCAAATATAAAAGTGAACCAAACCCATGCATACGACACATCAAATCGCAGCTTTTTCTATAACCTGATGAACGGTAAATAGGAAAATAGTCGTGCACTATATCTGACCGGTAGTGTTACGGAACCGGTTTCGGATCATATCTGAACTGGTAGCATCCCGGAACCGGCTCCTGATGTCCCGCCGGAAGTGGCCTAACTCATACATGCGACACATCAAATCGTAGCCTTTTCGATAACTTGTACGATCAGCAAGAAAATAAGTTAAGCCCACATTAGAAACTACGGATAGTGTTCCGGAATCGGTTCGAGGTGTCTCGCTGAAAGTGGCCCAATGCAAAAACAAACCAAAAAAATATTCGCGACACATCAAATGGCATTTAAGGTATCCTGATGAACGGTTTCAAAGAAAAAATATCCCAGACCATGCTTGGGAGAACTAGTAGTGTCCCGGAATCGGTTCACGGTGTCCCGCCGGATGTGGTCAAATGTAGAAGAGAACCGAACTTCATGCATGCGCTTTATCAAATCGCGGTTTTTTCTATATGCTGATGAACGGTTATTAAGAAAATCAGCTGGGATTACGTTCCACAACCGGTTTCAGGTGTCCCGCCGGAATCGGTCAAATGTAAAAATGAACCATGTAAATTTCCCGGAACCGGTTAAGAGTGTCCCACTGGAAATGGACATATATAAAAGTGGATCAAACCCATGCTTGCGGTATCAAATCGCTTTTTTGTCAGTAACCTGATGCGTGGATAATAAGAAAATAGGCACAGTCCACAGAAGTTACCACCGGTAGTGTTTTTAAATCCGGGTAACCTGATTAACAGTTTTCATAAACTAGTGAACATAAGGTAGTGTTCCGGAATCATTTCCGGGGGTCTCGTAAGCAATATAAAATAGACTGAGACTACATAAGAGGCTACCGGTGGTGTTGCAGAAGCAGCGTTGGGTGCTTCAGCGGAATTACGAAAGTGAACTAAATTAATGCAAGCGATGGATATGTGTAATAGAACCAAAAACCTAAACAAACTAAAACGATCTCATTAAATCACACAATTTTAGATTCCTGAGACGTAAATTTACAGTAGGATGGGTCAACGTTATATGGAAAAATTAAAATTTAAGCGCATCAGCCCCGAACATTCTTTGAAATCTTTATTTGCGTCTAAAATTACTGCGCAAAACTTTGATGCGGCTGGAGAGCGAGCTCTGTAATGTGGTTTATATTTGAATGTGATATAACATTGGCAATTCAAATGACTAAATACATAACAAATTTTACATGGATCTTGTAAGCAATGATAACAAAATATAGCATAAAGTGTGCAGATTAAACTTTGTCAAAATGATCTGTGAAAAAGTTAAATCCTGGCTAGTAATTGTCATCTTGGTATGAATCAGCCTCCAGTGAAGATTATCAAGCAGTCAACTAAGAGGTCTGATACTTTCGGCTCTGCCCATACGTTGAACATAACGTAGGAATAAGTGCCCCAATTCGATGATGACCTTGAATTTCTAAATAAAGTATTCTCATGATTCAGAAATTCGTAGGTGGTACAGTCCCAGATGGCTGTTAGGGGCTGTCCATAAAGCACGTGGTCATTTTTTTTGGGACTTCTCAACCCCCCCCCCCCCCCGCGTGGTCATTTGTCCTCACAAAATTTTTTATTCGTCCATACAAAATGCTCATAGGCCGAAACCCCCCCCCCCCCCCCCGCCCCTCATGACCACGTGGTTTATGGACAGCCCCTTATGAGCATTTCCTCCTTCTCGTCCGTTACCAAAGCACAGAGATTTGGGCTCCAAATTTTGGGGTTGATCACTGACTCTAAGGCAAGATTGATTGCGTCGATGGAAAGATCATCATAAATAAATAAATATTCGACGAGAAAGGCACTATCACCACTAGGTGGATTAATCTGGGTTTTTTCAATAACATTTGTTCTGTTTTACAATTTTAAAACGTCTCACCAATGTTCAAATCAATTATACCCGCTGTAATCAACACCTACACTTGAATAATTCAATCGTACCCTGGAGATCATTGCCACCAGTTAGAGGCACCCAACGCCGGAGGTAGATATGTATGTTCAATCTCAATGCAATGCTGCCACATGAAACCGCACTTCGACAAACGACACGATGACAGCAATCAATCTCCGATTCAAGTTTACCCCGCGCCGCAGCGCCGGAAGGGACTATTATGATGGCAGACGGTTCTCATTCGTGTTGAAGGTACGCACTTCTGCCGCCTTCGACCAACCAACTGTACTAGGATAGGACGTTGCCGTGGAGTTCGGCGAAAGTACGGCTGCATAATCAAGGGATGATTACACCCCGAATGACATCGTCATCGTCGTCTTCTTCATCAGAAGGATGTCTACTCTAGGATGCTATGAGGCTGACGTGGTTGGATTTAGTACCATCGTGTCTGCGTGTCATAGGGCTGTCGTCGCATCGCGTCGTCTTCCATGGTTGTTACGGACGAAATATGGTGCAAGACCTCCAGTTGTACAAGAGGGCGAAGTGTGATTTTTTATGCATTATATAGCAGTTTCAGCTTATGGAAGGGTCGGTGGAGAACCAATATGATCCGAGAATGAGTATCGTTGGTAGATACTCACATGGAAGTTTATATGGTATAAGCGCTTCCAACTCTGGAAAAAATCATTTTAAATTATTGAAATCAAACAAAACATTTTCTTTCCAAAGAAAGTTCTGAGTTAGATTCGAACAAACTGAGAAATGAGAGTTTTGAAACAAGATTTCCGTTCCAATTTTCCACAGTGTACCGTACATATATCCCAAGAACAGCGATGATGATGTTGGAAAATGACATTTTCTTTTCATCAACGAGCGATGCTGTGCATCCCATCTCGCGGCAGCCAACCAGTCAGCCAGTGTAATTATGAAGCACTTTCTGAGGAATGCTGCTTTCGTAGTGGGTTCCCATCACATCGTATGTTGGTAGTAGCTCTAATGCTCAAAGAGCGAATGAATCCGCGAATTGAAATAGCTGAAGAGCTGATGCTACTGCCGTCTGCCATACTTTGGGAAGGGAAAAGTAAATATTAACGTACAGCTTAATTCCGTTTCGAATGCGGCAAGGATTGTTTCGTAATTACATTCACACGGAATCGGTTGCTGGCAGGAGGGGTTGGCTCTGTCAGTGATGCGCTATTTCTGAGAAGGGCTGTGAAGTGATGATAGTTAAAAGCTCATTTGAGGGTCGTCGACTGTGGGTGGAAAGTGCGGGAATTTTATTAAATTTTCATCTAATCGACTGTATCGGTCTGTGCGTACATTTGTTTATCATATTGTTCTGTAGAGAATGGACATTGCCCAAGATCGACAAAAATGATACACGCTCGGCCCTAGAGTCAAATTACTTTGTAGTCAACAAAATATCAAGGTAAGTATTACAACTTTTGTGGCGATTGATTCTTACAATGCTTTTGAAATTGGTTGTAATTCAAATCCCTAATTTATGAGCATCATGTCAGCGTCTTAAATTCAAGCCTACTTTTGATACATACCTTTAAGAATGTTATAGCCAGCTACACTTCTCCCACTGCCTTGCCACAACCAGTGATTCTAAGAAGTCTCGTTCAGCTTTCTTCTATCTGTACATGAGTAATGATACTGGGAAATCGCTGATCGGATTTGCTTGCCACTGATTAAAGAAGAATCGAAAGATACGCTCCATCGCGCGCCATACTCCACAATCCACACACACAATATCAAACACTTGCAATCATTGTTGGAAATCAATCTCCCGAATTCGCATCTTCACGCGAGACTTCCTCACCGTTCTTCCGCGCAAAGAATTCCCAGTAGAAGCCACGAAGAAACAACGTAGCGCGAAGCGACGAGACGTGTCCCCCTTCCATCCGTTGCCATTGCCATTTGGGAAGCTCGCTTCAATCATAATGAGGCGAAATTTGGGAAATTTATTACAATTTATACGTTACATTAAACAGGCAAGATTTCCCTGCTGCTGCTCATGCTTGTACCCAAGTATAAGGTTTCTTACTTTCCACGTTCTCGCAGGAATGATATGATGAAAGGCATGGATGGTCTGCACCAAGCCTGGTCCAAGAAAGGATGCTGCTGATGCCGCAGTGTATTGTGGTGGTGAATGGCTCGTTGGTTACGCTACGTGCGTATGTTCTTCTCTCCTTGTTGTACTATGAGGCCATGCCGCTGCTGGTTTGCCATTGCGTAGTCATCCCATGTGTATGCGTTCCGGCGAGGAGAAAGGATGTGGTTTGGCTTTTGGGGTTCCTTTTCGGGAGAATCCCTTTAAGAAGATTTCCCAACAGTGAATTAATCTTTTGTCAGTTTCGCAATGTGATTCGGATGAGGTTTTCCCCGGGAAAAGTGTGGCGATGGCGTCGTAAAACTCGCTCTGATAGGAACACCTCTCAAATCCGTATTTCGGTGGTATGCCCGGTAAAACAAAAGCAATTGGTGGTTTTTTGAGATAAATATTTTTATCGCGTTAACGTGGAACAATTCGTGGTTGAAATCATCGTCATCATCAAACATTTGAAAGCAGTTTTTTCGTTCAAATCTAAAATGATTGAATCGAAAATGTATTCACTGCATTCCTCATGAGGAACGGAATACAGTGAATACATTTTCATGGCCATTGTTTTGATTTAGAGCGATAAAACTGCTTTTGAATTTTCAAAAAATGTTGACGAATGCTTGAGCCTTAAACATTCACATGTCTTTTGGCCGCAAGCTTCTGGCTGCCCCTTATATGGGATTGTTCGAGGGAAGGATGAACACACTAAAATGCAGACACAACTCTCAACGGCGGATTTCAAAATTGACGTATCCAGAAAGGGGCTTGGGGACCACCCCAACTTTACCCATAAATTTAATAAATACAAATTCTGTTTCCAACGTTTCTTGAACTCCACTGACGCTCCTTCATACTTCAGTCTCAAACCCCTGGAGCTTTGTTGAAACCCCCTGGAAACCACTGGAACGCTTTGAAATACACCTGAAAACCCCATGAAACCTTCTGGAACATTTCTGGAAGCCTCGTAGCCTTTCGTTACCATCATGAATGCCTCTAAAACTTCCTGGAAAGTCTTAATGCACTTTTCATATTCTAGAATTTTCTTAACCCCTGCTGAACAATTCATTTCAGAAATGGCTCAATAAGTAGCACAAACGATGCTGCAATAAACATTCTATCCTTTGTTTCGTGTTAAGATTTGTTTAGTCTGTACAGCCTCTGGCTAAAGACGGTGTCCGTGTCTTCAAATATCGCGGAAAGAACATTTTTGCTGGAATTCTTTTAAGGAGTATAGCAAGAATTATTCTTAAAATTTCTATAAAATTCTCCTGGATAACCTCTACAGACATCGCCAGAAATTCCTTGGAGGACTATTTCAAGATTTATGAAAAGTATTCTGGAATGTTTACAGAGAGAAATTCACACCGGATTGTTGAGTATGATTTGAGCGAGAATCCCTCTAATGATTCTCCCTTCCAGAATGCATCGCTGTCCATGCATTCCTTTGATAATTTCTTCAGGGATTTGTCCATATCTACATTCAGGATTTCTTCCAGGATTTTTTCTTGAGATTTCTATAGGCGTTTCTCAGAAAAAAATCTCAAAACATTTATCTGGAAACTGGTCCACGAGTTTTCTCAGAAATCCCTTCCGAAAATTCACCGGGATTCCTTGAGGCTTAAGGCGATACTGGATCCATTTCCTCACTTTTTGGTTTTTGATTTTTTTAAAAATAACGAAGCAATATTCCAAAATCGGTTTTCGTGCACATGTAGAGTATGGATCAAGGTATCTCCTGATTTTTTTTCGTGGTGGAAAATGTTTTTCGTTTACGCAGAAACCATTTTTGAATAAAATTTTACAAAAAAATGGTTTCTGCAAAAATGGAAAACTTTTTCCACCACAAAAAAAAAATCAGAAGATACCTTGACACATTCTCTACATGTGCACGAATACCGATTTTGAAAATACTGCTTCGTTATTTAATAAAAAATCAAACACCAAAAAAATGAGAAAATGCTTCCAGTTTCGCCTTAAGAGTTTCTATATGAAATTCATACAAGAATTGCTACATAAGTTCATGCTTTCATTCCTTCGTGCATTTCTGCGAACATTTCTGAAGGGGTTCCTCCACAAATATTGTCAGAATTTATTCCAGAAGTTTTTTTTGGGATTTCTTCGAAACCTTTTCTACACATTTCTCATGAAATTCTCCTAGAAATAATCCAGAAGTTTTTCCGGGAATTCTCATAAACGTTTCTTCAAAAGATGCAATTTCAGGATATATTTGTTCACAACAATGTTTCGTTTATTCCAAAATTTTTCCAAAAACTTTTTCAGAAATTATTACTTGAATTTCTGGAAAGGTTCCTTGAGTTACCCTATTTATTTGTTCACGAATTCCATGGAAGCTCTGTAGAAAATTGTCAAGAAACTCCACCTGGGATTTCTCCGATAGTTGTTCCAGGTATTCTACAGTTATTGCTTTGAATTTAGTCGGGCTTCCATCAGGATTTTTTTTAAGATATTTGTTTTAATTCTTTTAACAATTCCTGCAGAAGCAACTCCAAAATCTACTTCTTAATACTTTTCAAGGCATTGGAAAATACTTTTTTATGAATACCTACAGAAGTTTCTCAAGTTGTTGTTGGAATTATTTCACAAATTATTTAAAAAAATATTTTATAATCATCACTGGTAAGAAATTTCAAGTAATATTTGATGGATTTTTGTGAACAGATCTCGTCAGAAATGTATGATTTTTTTTCTTAGAAAACTATCAGAGTTATTTCTAGGAGTTCTTCCAAGAAATCCTACAATAAAACTTCCTCAGAAATATATTGCAGGATTTTTTCAAGAATTCCACCAAAACCTCTCTCTCTCTCTCTGCGGTTTCAACAGATATTATTTTTAGATTAGAGACGAACCAGCCAAGAGCTGAAAGTCTCTTAAATGAAGACAAATCAATCAATCAATATTTTTAGATTCCTTCAGAAATTTCTCTCCTGATATTTTGAGGAATTGCTCAAGCGTTTTCCCTTAGAATTAACTGCAGAGTTTCATCAGAGTATCCTATGGTATTCCACGTTTTCGAAGGGGATATATTGAAGTGTTATTAAGTATTCTCCGAGGTTAGATTAAGCAGTCATCCGGGAATTGCTACAGAGATAATTTCAGATTTTTTTAAGGAATTTTGGATCATTATAAGGGATTTCTTGAGACAATCTTCAGAGTTTCTTAAAATTCCTTCAGGCTAACTTTTGGCCTATATATAGTCGAACTTCTGCAGGGATCTCTGAAGACAGTCTCTGAAGAGACATTTCTATTGGAACCACAGGAGCAAATTCTAAAAAAATCCATGTCCCTTTCGTGACGAACCAGCACAATCGTGCTGTTTTTCGGCATTGGTTTTACACATTTTTTTCAATTTTTTTTTTCCTCAAAATATGAGATGTAAATAATTTTTATGATCGAGTTATTACTATAACTTGTATTTCTGAGCCTCAGGTTTGATTGGAACTGTTTATAAAATACGCAACGAAAAGTTAAACAAAAAGTAAACAATCACGCTAGAAGTTGAAAAATTTTTATCTGTCGTATTTTTATAAATATTTGTTTAATCCAGGTATGCAGGGATAAAAATCGATAGAAAAAGAGTAGTTCTGCAAAACGGCGAAGAAAAAGTGGTGCTTTGTTGAAAAGCACAAGATTTCTGGGTGGTCAAAGTGGGACCATCACAATTGTGCTGCTCCGTCCCCAAGGCGGTAAAAGTTCCATCGGAAATTGCCTATTCTTAGGCGTTTTATGGTATAGAAGATTGATTTTAATTATTAAATCACTACAAAGTGTAATTTGTAAAAACTTAGACGTATAATTTCAACTCTAGGAACACGATATCAGCTTGTACGAGTTTTTTTTAAGAATTTTAAATACTTGGGTCAATAATATTACTCAATATTATCGACATCTTTTAAGAAACTCAGGAGGAGTTTCCCAAGAATTTCCTCGGGAAATACCTGCACAAACTTCTCGGGTAGCCCTAGCTAGAATTCCCAAAAAGTATTGACAAATTAGTAGAAAAATTGCTGGAGAAATCCTTCAATAATATGTTTGAAAGTTACGGACACGTTCAGTACTTCCAGTGAACTTTTTCGCTCTTTGAAGGAAGCACGACACTAGACAACGGACTAGCATGCAACGCCCAGTGACACAGCCGAAAACTTTTCCTGACAGAAATTTCTGTACACATCCAAAGGAAAATTTCCAATGAAATCCAAATTTTTCGACTTCCCAAAGAAATTGGGATTTTTTTTTTCTTAAAAACCCGCTGGAAGAATTTATGTAAGAGTCTTTAAAGGAAACACACAACACACACAATACGCGACGCGACACAAGACAACACTTATCGTTCTTACAGGAATCCCAGTAGAAAATTCTGAAGGAACCCCCGAAGAAATTTCTGATGAATCCCTAGAAGAACCTCCAAAGTTATTCCTGGTGGTCTTTCAGTAGGAACCCATAAAAATCAACCCAAAAGAATTTTTGAAGAAATTTCTTGTGAAATTCATGAAATAATAACTGAGAAATTTCATAAAGATACCCTGGAGAAATACCCGAAAGAAAAAGAACGACGAAGGAGCTTCTGAAAGTAATATTGGTAGATTTGAGGACCGAATGTCTGGAGTAATTCCAGAAGGAATTTATGGACATTCCTAAAGAAAACTTTCAAGCAAACTATGGAAAATGTTGTAAAGAACTTTGAAAAGAAATCCGTGGAAGATATTCCGAAAAAAAGCTCGGAGGAATCCATGGGAAACATTGGATGGAATCCAGGAAAGGTTCGATGAGAAGTTCTTAAAATAATTTCTGGGACAGCTTTTGTCAGAGAAATCTTCGAAGAAATTACTGACATAATTTCCTTTTGGAAATTTCTGATAAATAACGTGTGAAATATCTGAAAAAAATTTTGTAATAAACTTAATAAATCTCTTAAGAAAATTTCCGGATGAAGCTTTGTTGGATTTTTTTTAGCCTTAGAGGAATTTTACGAGGAATTTAAATGGTAATCCATTAAAATTTTGTTTAAAGAAATCCAGGGACGAATTTCTAAAAAAAATCCAGAAACATTTCTATTATTTGGAGGGTGTTCTGAAGGCGTGAAGGGCAGTTCAGACTTTAAACATATCATAAAATCAAAGCTCCCATATATTGATTACAATCCTTGGTGCAAAATTAGAGTCATGTCAAATTTTCAGCCATTTCGGTGGTGATTTAATGGTGGCCCAAAAGCAAAATAGGTTTATATGGGAATTACTATGGAAAATTTTCAAAAAAGGTTCTCCACGCTGTAGGGCATTAACTGGATGGATGAAGTCATAGGGTCAAAGTTAAATTGAATTCTTCAGACCTTAGTGATGAATGTTGTCGAAGACCGCAACTCGTTTCGACTCATGAGACAGCAGTTATTAATGAATTCATCCATGCATGCTTGAACAGAAGACCACAGCTCGATCAAAACGCTTGACACGCAATCATAGTATGCGTGTTACCAAGAAGGTGTGCAAGAAGCACACCTTGCAGGACATCGTGTATAAAGATGTGCCATGCTAGTGAGAATATGTTTAATTCGTCGATTGTCGAAATAAGTTCCGGTCTTCGGCAACATTCATCATTGAGGTTTGCAGAATTCAATTCGGCTTTGACCCTATGACTTTATCCATGTGGTAATGCTTTACAGCAAGGAGAACCTTTTTCAAAAATTCTCCAGAGTAATTCCCATATGAACCTATTTCGCTTTTGGGCCACCATTAAATCACCACCGAAATGGCTGAAAATTTGGCATGACTCTAGTTTTGCACCAAGGATTGTAATGAACATATGGGAGCTTTGATTTGTTGACATGTTTAAAGTATGAACTACCCTAATATTGATACTTGATACGACGTTATTCAAGCCTAACTTCACCAAACACCGTATGTAACGTATGTAAACAAAACAATATTTTTACATGAGGAGCTGAATTTCTTTAAGGACTATCGGTATCACTCACCTTTGGAGATGATTTGTAAAAAAATATCCATATTTTTCACTTTTCGGATATGCTCAATATATGAGTTGCTATGGGAACAGCGAACTTTCCCTTCGATTTTCTCCGTTTGTAGATTTTGTTAGATACGGTGTTAGGCTTGAAGTGTAATATTTTCTCACGACGAGTGAAGTTATACCGGCTTGATGTTGTCAACCACATAGTGAAAAATAAGTCAAATTTATAATAAGCACAAAAAATACAAAATGTGTTCTTCCTTCAATCCAAATTGGCTCTAATATACAGGGGGTGGCCAAAATGTTTGGGATAGGCAACTTTTTTTCTCCAACAAAAAAATTCAACATACTGTAACTTTTCACAGAGTGCATCAAAAAATCTCAAATTTTGACTGTTTGTCAACCTGTTATATGTGCATCATTGGTACAAATTTGGGCTCAATTTATTAATCTTTCGCAAAGTTAGAACCGTTCGGGTAAAACACTATTTTCTGGACAACTCATTTTTGAGCTGTCACATCTCGGAAACCTGTGAACCGAATTGAACGAATTTTTTAACGTTTATCAACAATATATTGATACTTAATACAACGTTATAAAATGTAATATTTTCTCACGGCGAATTAAGTTATACCGGGTTGAAATTTTTACCCATATAGAGGAAAATAAGCCAAATTTACAATACCACACAAAAATACTAAATGTGTTCTTCCTTTAATCTAAATAGGCTCTAATATATCTGATTAACGATAACTTGAGAATAGAAGTGGAAAATCTTTGGACATCAACACTAAAACTTTTTGACATTGACTTAAAAAAATTACATTTTTTCGAGAAAAATCCTAAAAGTGTCAATCCATGATAACTTTTTTCAACGTTCAAAAAAAATCTATGTTTTAATAGTTTGTGAAGCTTTTGTATATTGTTAGTGTACGTTCAAAATTTCATTCAATTCGATTCACTGGTTTCCGAGATATGACAGCTCAAAAATGAGTTGTCCAGAAAATAGTGTTTTACCAGAACAATTCTAACTTTGCGAAAGATTAATCAATCGAGCCCAAATTTGTACCAATGATGCACATATAATAGGTTGACAAACAGTCAAAATTTGAGGTTTTTTGATGCACTGTATGAAAAGTTATAGCATGTTGAACTTTTTTGTGAGAGAAAAAAAAGTTGCCTATCCCAAACATTTTGGCCATCCCCTGTATCTTATTAGGGATATCTTGAAACCAAATGTAGAAAATCTTTGGATATCAAAACCAAAATTAAATTAAATTGATGTTAAAAATTTACATTTTTCTTTCGAGAATTATCTAAAAAGAGTCAATCCATGATAACTTTTTTCAACGTTCAAAAAGTACATATTTTTTAATAACTTGTGAAGCATTAATATATTGTTGATAAACGTTCAAAATTCCATTCAATTCGGTTCACTGGTTTCCGAGATCTGATAGTTCAATATTAAGTTGTCTAAAAATAGTGTTTTACCATAACGGTTTTAGCTTCGCCAAAGATTAACCAATCGAGCTCAAATTTGTACCAATGATGCACATATAATTGGTTGACAAACAGCCAAAATTTGAGGATTTTTTTTGCACTCTATGAAAAGTTACAGCATGTTGAACTTTTTTGTGAGAGAAAAAAAAGTTGCCTATCCCAAACATTTTGGCCACCCCCAAAACCCCCTGAAACCTCCTAACAGGAATCAATGTGGAGCCTCGTAGCCGTGCGGTTAGGGTCACCAAACTTCTAATCGCACCATGTTATGGGGTGAGGGTTCGATTCCCGCTCCGGGCGATGAAACTTTTCGTGAGAATAGTTTCTTCTCCATATCCACTAGTGCATGCTCCGTGTCAAGGTTGTTAATCGATAAATTATCGTTATTGCCGATAAAGTTAACGTCGGTTATCGTTTATCGTCGATAACGATAACGTCTCCAGGCGGAAACGTCATCAGCGATACAGTTAACTGTGGAACTGTGTCGCTGTTATCGGCTGTGGACTCGATAACGTCTCCGAAAAATTTTCTTCGCGATCTGACCCGTTGTTGATGCCGTCACTAGGGTAACTAGATTTATCGCAAAATTATCGAAGGTACGTTGATCTTCGCGTTGATTATCGCGTTGAAATTATCGAGTAACCTTTATCGTTATCGAGTTTGCGTTGAGTTAACTGTCGATAATTTATCGATTAACAACCTTGCTCCGTGTGTCCCTTGCCTAGTGTTTAGTTTCATTCAGTCTGTGCAGCCTTCGGCTGAAGACGGTATCCGCGTCTTTTTTGTATAATATGCCCTCTTAGAATTGGGAATTTTTAAACAAAACTCTAGCTATGGCATGGAAGCATTGCGAATACAAAGGAAGCTTGCCAGAGAAAATTCGATTACAGGTTTGACTAATGGACTAACAAAAATGTTGAAACCTCGTCATCCTGGGTTTAGAAATTGTTATTCCAAAATTTATATTGAGTGTTATTTATATCCATATATGATGTCCTAGTAAATCGCATTTGTAGTGTTCAACTAGGGTGCGTGTACCAATTATGGCACTACCTAAGGAAAGCAATTTATACAAAAATAACGAGAAGACCAACGAATGCCTCCAATAAGTTAAAAGACAGCTTAGTTTCCATACTTTAAAGGAAAAATATAGAAACGGAGCCAAAACTACTTTTAGAAACTTTAGTACTTTATTACATCGTGTGCCAATGATTGGAACCCTGTACCAGTTATGATTACATTTTTTAACTTCTATTCCTTTTCACACTATTTGCATGCATTTCTTATGGGGTTAGCCATAATTGGTACACTATGGCGAAAAAGAAAGCCGAAATTTTAAGGAAAATGATTTATGTCTACCATGATTTGTGGAAAATGTGGAGTTTAAATGAGTGCGACTATCTTTTGTGAACGTGATCTGATGTTCACAAAATTTTTCTTGTTGATTTACATCGTTAAAGGTTGAAAATTAACTATGGCGAATAATTGGTAATGTAGCCATAATTGGTATACTTACCCTATATGATGTTATGTTTCCAGTGTGCATTTGTAGTACTTAATGGAAAACGATCCCCATCGGAGCGTTTACCGCTCCGTATAGGGTATTGTACCATTTGGGCAGGTGTACCTATTTTGGGCATTTGCCGCTATAACTAAGTCAATTTCAAACCGATTGATTTAAATTTTTGTATAGAGTTAGTTAGATACTGTACGTGCCTAACTCTATGCAAAAGTTCAAATCAATCTTATTGAAATTTACTTAGTTTTTGCAGCAAATGTCTAAAATAGGTACACTTGCCCAAATGGTATAAGACCCAACATGGCCAAGGACACTAGGTCAATTTTCGAAAAATCTGGATGTTTTGTGATGCTTCGTCTGGGAAAGTCTGAATCGTGTATGCAGAGCTTTTCAAATTCCTTGCAAAACCTTACAAATTCCGGCAAAATATTTCTGTATCTTCCAGCTTTTGTAATATGTTGCCTCGAAAATCTGCAAAATCGAGATAAATCTTAAAGGTTGGCAACGCTGTACATGACATGAAAATATCATCTAGGCCCCTCCCTAAGCCCCCTTTTTAGAAACACATCCACGCTACGCCACTGGGAACCATCACACTCGACGCGGTGGATGTACGATGCTGACGGTGGGACCAGGGTGAGAACTGACTGCGAGCCGAGGATGCTACTGGCAATGAAAAATTATCGCCTCCGATATAAATTTTATCGACCCTCTCGGCCGCGAGTAAGAAAGCAACAGCCAGCTAGCAGCGGTTGTCTGTCCACGTCTCCAGCCAGTCAGTGCCAGTGCCGGCCGTGTGTGGATGTGTGTCCTTTGTTATTCGAACGCTGGCTGCGCTGAACATCAGAGCGCCGCCAGTAAGTTTCGACGGTTTATGATTCACATTTGTGTTTTGCTAAGTACCTTCCTAGGCAGGACGAAGGAAGGACGAATATTTTACTTCTCTTTTTTGGAATTTTCGTGGGAGTGTGAAAAGTGTCACCACAATAGAGGGCAGTAAACGAAAGCAGTAGATAGTAGGTGGTAGTTGATGGTTGTTGGCAGAAGCTAGTGAGAGCCAAAACGACCGATTGGACCAGCATGGCGAGCACGAGGAACAATTTGTGGTATCATCGTAAAAGTGGTTCTCATCCATAGATGGACGGTCGGTCGATCGCAGGAACAACTTCCAAGCGCGATGCGATGCGGGAGTTGCGGTATAGCTATAAATTTAAACGTTTGGCTCACTCAGTAGGATTTTTGTGTGTGTTTTTCCTTGTTTGAGTTCGTTTGTCAAATGCATCGAGCACACGACGACGGTAAGAGCGAATATCCGACTGAACCATTTTCGAACGATTGTTCAGAGAAATCGCATGAGAACCATCCAGAGGAGAGCGTGCCTTGGCGTTTGATGTGTTTTTGGTAGAGTTAGCTCTATGGCTTCAGGACACGAATAAATAACACTCAATTTATGGAGTTGTTGGTTGCTTGGGGGATCTCTAAAGCACTGTTGAGATTTGTGGTTTATGAAAGATAATAGTCAGACAAACAGCGATAAAAAATCGACCAATTATGTAGTTTATGCATTTGCATACAACCTCTTAATAATTTTGAATCATACTAAATAAAAAATCTATATTGACATCTTTTTTTTATTCTGAGACGCTTAACCTTATTTACAGCTCTATTATCGACTAGACTTGAATCTCAGGTGGTTCATTAAAAAATGAGTTTTGTAATGAACATATATCCTTTTGGTACGCATTAGTGTAGAAGAAAGGTAAAAATGAACTATTGGTAAAGTCCAGACAATAAATTATCAATTTTGCGTTACAAAGTATGAACTTCTAACTCAGATTCATCTCATTTTACGCTCCAATTGCACGCTCCTACTCACACAGGACTGTAATCAGACATTGCCTCTAGCCAAATTTCACACTTCCTTTCAAAACACCGCACCACCCACTTTCGGTTTCAATCTCACCGGAATTCCTCGAACCAAAACTTTCCAGAAAACCGGTAAAAGGCAGCAGCATCTTTCCACATTCAGCCATCAAAACAGCTCTCGATATTCGCACCTCGACCTGATCGACCTCCACACCACCACCGCCACCTCCAGCATTCGCCCCACTGCTGCAGCCCGAGGGAATGTGCTGTGTCTTGTAATTTCATTAAATATTTACTTCCAGTAAACTCTCACCCCAACAGCAGTAGCAGCACTTTGCCGAGACGCAACAACGTTCATTAGCACGTGCTATCGAAATCCACCACCAACCAACCGTCGTCGTCGTCTGGTCTGGTCTGGTCTGGATCTTGCGGACGACTCGACTCATGGTACCCACCTAAGAGCCACCTTGTTGCTTACTGGATGGATATGGCTCCCGGCATGGAAAACGGCAGCGCTTCACTCCTGATTATTCCGAACTGTATACGACAATGCGTGAATATTTACCTGTGTGGAAGGAGGATTTAGCAGCTCACCGGTTTTTTTCTCGGGTGATGCACGTAGGAGTTTCATGGGACAGGTCGTTGTCAAAACATTGCAGATTATCAACATGAATAACTAGCTTATCGTCAGACAGGTCTTGATGTCCTTATAAATTCTACTGAAGACGAAATTCTTCTATGTGGTATGATTCTTGAGATACAGCAGCTCATTATTTCTAAATATAAATAGCACCATCTAGCGGATAAATAGGGTAGCTCATGATGTCTAGATAAATTTTGCCGAAGACGAAATTTTTCTATGGGGTCTGATTCGAAAGCCCTAGAAAATTCTACCAGAAGAAATCTCTTAAGGAATTCCTAGAGAAAATCTTCTGAAAAAATCCTTGGAGGTATTCTTAGAGAAATTTTTAAGGGAATTCCTGAAGGAATCCCTGGAGCAATTCCTGGAAAAATCTCTAGAGAAGTTCTGGGAGGAATTCCTGGAGAAATTTCTGAATCAATCTCTTGAGTAGTTCCAGGAGGATTTCCTGAAAGAATCATTGGAGGAATTTGTGGAGGAATTCCTGGAGGAATACTCGAAGGATTTCCTGGAGGAATCTCTGGGAAAATTCCTTGAGAAATTCGTGGAAAAATCTATGGAGGAATCCTTGAAGCAATCCCAACTAACAATCACTCATTTTACAAGCACCTTTACGACGAATTGATTCAGCATTATCCTAAATAACATTTGGATAATTTTCAGGTACAACCTTTGTTCGGATTTTGTTCACACAAATTTGGAGAAACTATAAAGCATAGTGTTGTGTACCAACTGAACTGTTTGTTGTTAAACCGTTTTACAACCATATAGTAAAGCTGTTATTCAGCTTTAGCAAAAATGATTATAAATAAAAAAAGTTCAATTTTTTTTCAATTTCCACGAGAGTTTATGATTGGAACTTAATGCTGTGAACAAATATTGTGGAATAATAACTACACATAAATTGATTGATTGATTAATTGATTTGTCTTTATTAAAGAATCTTTCAACCCTTGGCTGCCACATGAATTTACCTTAATCCAGCTTCGAACTCGAGACCCGTCAATTGCCAGCCGCATGCTTCCTATCTGCGCCATCCTAGAGATGATGAATTGCAGCGCTCAAATCAAAACATAAACTTCCCGTGGTTTAATAATGAGTAGACTTCGACTCCTATTCAGCAGTGGTGAATTAGCACAACATTATGGTTAACGACTGAACAACAGATTAATTCAGTTGTTGTTCAGTGTAGCATCTGCGCTCCACATGGCCGCATAGCAACCATATTTTCTAGAAGGACCACACCAGTGGTACCTACCGCGAAAGTCTATCCGTTCCCATAGCATCGATCTGCTTAGGCGACAAATGCAATGTTCGCATATGCAGAACGATGACCACCAACCGTTTCGGTAATTCTGACGCTACAAAAATGTGTCATACTCATATTTCATTTTCACATGCCAAAGGCATAAAGTTATCACCAAGCGCCTTTAGCCTTGAACTCGCCTTCTCCATATCGTAACTCACTCTGGATCTTCCCTCTCTGTCTTTCGAATATCGATCGTCATCGATCGTTTACACAAATACAAGCAAATGACATCCAGCTACCTCCAGTAGGCTACATGTAACTAAAAATTGAGAAAATACATCAATTCTGATTTCAACCACCAACCGGACGAGTGATAAATCAATATCACATCCAAAGTTAAAATTGAGAAGTTCCCCTCATCCGTGAAAAACACGTGTTTTTCATCATGTACTCTGAGCCGAAGTATGATGAATCGAAAGCGCTTATTTGACTTGTGAAAAACACATTATACAGGTACATTGGCTACTTTTTAAGTTGAAATAGCATTTGAACAGTAATGTGTACAGCATAATTTTAGTTCAGCTATAATTTGTATTATAAAGCAACAATTCAGCATGCATGATTGTTTCCAGTTAGCTCCAGTTGCTCTCCAGTTGCTCTCCAGTTAATCTAGTGATTAAGGCTATGGATCGCCAATCTGGCGACGGCGGGTTCGATTCCCGTTCTGGTCGGGACAATTTTCTCGATTCTCTGGACATAGTGTATCATTGTACTTGCCTCACAATATACAAATTCATGCAATGGCAGGCAAAGAAAGCCTTCAATTAATAACTGTGGAAGTGCTCAAAGAACACTAAGTTGAAGCGAGGCAGGCCAAGTCTCAGTGAGGACGTCGAGCCATCAAGAAGAAGAAGAAGATGAAGAATGAGGAATGCTTGGAGGAATCCCTGAAAAAATATCTGAGGAATTCCCTAGAGGATTTCCTAAAGAAATTCTTGAAGAAACTGCTGACATAATTTCTGAAAGATGGTCAGGGGCAATTCCTGAAATATTCCTGGAGGAATTCTTGAACAAATTGCTGGAATAATTCCTGGAGGAGTTCCTAGGGAAATTACTAGAAAAAATCCTGAAGGAATGCCTGCAGGAATTCCTAGAGGTATTTCTGTGGGAATTGCTGGAGCCATCCCTGAATGAATCTCTAGGGATGTTCTTGAAAGAAATACTGGTTGAATGTCTGGAAGAATCTGTTGAAGAATTCTGGGAGATTTCTGTTTATATTTTTATTATTTCTATATTTCCGAAGAAATCCTCGAAGGAATTCCTGAAGGAATCCGTGAAAAAAATTGTGGAGAAATCCCTGAAGTAATTCCTGGAGGTATCTGGTAGAATTTCTGGAGAAATTCCTGGAGGAATCAAAAAAAGAAACCCTGATGATATTCCTGGAGAGTTACCTGGAACAATTTCTGCAGAAATCCTTTGAGGATTTTGGGGAAGAATCCTTGGAGGAATTGCTGGAGGATTTCCTGGAGGAATTTCTGGAGTATTTCCAGAAGATATCTTCGAAGGATTTCCTAGAGGAATCCCTCGGAAAATCCCTGGAAAAAATCGTGGAGAAATCTCTGGAGGAATCCCTGAAGAAATTCCAGAAGGAATATGGGAAAATATTCCTGGAGAAATCCCTGAAAAATTCCTGAAGATATTCCCGAAAAATTTCCTGGAAGAATTTCAGCAGCAATTCCTAGAGGATTTCCTAGAGAAACTCGTGGAGAAGTTGATGGCAAAATTTCTCAGGGTTGTTCAGGAGCAATTCCTGGATCAATTCCCGGAAGAATTCATGGAGGAGTTCCTGGAGGAAAGCAGGAAGTATTCCTGTGAGAATTGCTGGAAGAATCCCCGAAGGAATTTATGGAGGAATATCTAGGGGAATTCTTGAAACAATTACTGGAAGAATTTCTGGAGGATTCTGTACAGTACCTCTGCTGGGAGAAATTTCTGAAGCAATCTCTTGATAATTCCTGGAGGTATTTCCAGAGAAATTTCTGGAGAAATTTCTAGAGGAATTTCTGAAAAAATCTTCGAAAGATTTACTGAAAGAATCCCTGAAAAAAATCACGGATAAATCCTTGAAAATCCCTGACGAAGCTCCTGGAGGAAACATTAGCCGAATTCGTGGAGGAATGCACAGTGGTTGAAATCGCGAAAAACACGATCGTGGGCATTTTGAGTGTGATATTGTGAAAATAATATAATGTGATGTTCTGCAAAGTTGTTACATATTTTAAGGAGCAACTTTTAATAACTTTTGATTTTTGATAAATTTACACAAAAGTTAGATGAAAAATCTATTTTCTACAAAAGCAAAGAAAACTAAATAGTGTCTTCGGCAAAATTATAGATAATATCATGCAGAAAAATATTGCCGAAGAGACTTTTGCTCTATCTTTTGAAATGAGCGATATATAATAAATTTAGTATAAAAACCCCCTAAAACCTTGAAAAGCCACTAAATGCTTTATATCTCTTTTGGATTAGCTTTTCGAGGCTTCCGATGCTCTGAAGACTTTTTCATTATGTTATTGTGCATCTTTTTTCTTAAGACAGTGTTGCCATATTTTCATTGTTTCTATGTGATTTTTTAATTTTCCTATAAAAAATGCAAAGTTGTTGCATATTTTTAGAGCAAACTTTTGACAAAATTACTTTTTCAGAAAAATTGCCTCAAAGTTAGATAAAAAAATATTTTGGTTCAAAAAAGTGCTTTTTTTCTTTGAAAACGCATGTTATCAAGAGAAATATTCAAGATAACTTCTTGGTGTCTTCGACAAAATTGTGCATTTATTGCATACAAAATAGTTCCTAGAACATTCCATGCCAAGAAACTCAAATATAAAAAAGTTAAGTGAAATTTTCATGTTTTTCTAAACTTTTAAGGTTTTTTTTTCATAAAATCAGCTCTAAAATGGTCATTTTTGAAGATAGAGTCATGGTGTCTTCGACAAAGTTTTTCCATTTACCAACTTTCCTGAAGACGCCATTTTGATTTGCGGATTCCCAAGAAAAAAAAATTTTTATCTAACTTTGAGGCAATTTTTTTGAAAAAAGTAATTTTGTCAAAAGTTTGCTCTAAAAATATGCAACAACTTTGCTGAACATTGTATAGCACAATTTTTAGATTATCACATGGAAAAAGTATTTATTTCAACATTAAAAAGTGTGAAAGTGACAATTTTCAAACAGATTTTAAGCATCGAAGAGACAGAGAGCAACTCATCAGTTGACCTGTATAAGATAGCAATTTTATTCAACTTTTCATCATGCTTTGAATTTTTTGCAACTTTTTGCAACTTTTCGAGATATCTCATTATTAAAAACAGTCATTTTTAATAGGAAAATTAAAAAATCACATAGAAACAATGAAAATATGGCAACACTGTCTTAAGAAAAAAGATGCACAATAACATAATGAAAAAGTCTTCAGAACATCGGAAGCCTCGAAAACCTAATCCAAAAGAGATATAAAGCATTTAGTGGCTTTTCAAGGTTTTAAGGGGTTTTTATACTAAATTTATTATATATCGCTCATTTCAAAAGATAGAGCAAAAGTCTCTTCGGCAATATTTTTCTGCATGATATTATCTATAACTTTGCCGAAGACACCATTTAGTTTTCTTTGCTTTTGTAGAAAATAGATTTTTCATCTAACTTTTGTGTAAATTTATCAAAAATCAAAAGTTATCAAAAGTTGCTCCTTAAAATAAGTATCAACTTTGCAGAACATCACATTATATTTTTTTCACGTTATCAAACTCAAAATGCCCACGATCGTGTTTTTCGCGATTTCAACAACTGTGGAATGCAGCAATTCCTGGCGGAAATTCTAAGAAAAAAATCCTGGAGGAATTTCTGGAGAAAATCCAGAAGATATTCCTAGAGAAAATTCTGATCGAATTTTTTAAGTAATCCGTGAAGGGTTTCCTGAGAAAATTCCTGGATGAATTGCTGACAGAATGTATGAGGGAATTCCCAGACTAATGGCTGGTGAAATTCGTGGAGGTATCCCTGAAGAAATTCCTGGGGTTGTTTCCGGAGGAATTCCTCGAGGAGATCCTGGAGAAATTCCTAGAGGAATATATGAAGAAATAGCTGGAGCAATCTCTGCAAGAATCTCTGAATTAATTCCTGGAAGAATGCGTAGGAAAATTCCTAAGGAATTCTTAGAGGAATCCTTGATGTAATTCCTGGAGAAATCTGTGAAGGAATTCATGCAGGAGTCTCTGAATAAAATCCTTGGAAAAATCTCTTGAAGAATTTCTGAATGAGTTCCTGAAGTAATTCCTGGAGGAATATCTGGAGGAATACCTGCAGGAATCGCTGAAAGAATTCATGGCGAAATCTCTATAAGAATCCACGCAAGAGTCCCTGGAGGAATTCTTGGAGGAATTCCTGAAAGAATTCCTTCAGGAATTTTTGGAGGGATTCCTCGAGGATAGCCTAGAGGAATGCCTGTAGGAGGGAAACATCAGAGGAACTCCTAGAGAAATCTCTAGGGGAATTTCTGGTGGAGTATCTGGAGGAATTCCTGGGGGATTTTTCAGAGAAATCCCTACAGGAATTCCCAGAGGAATTCCGGGAAGACTTTCTGGATGAATTCCTGATGAAATTGCTGGAGGAATCTCCTATGAAATTCGTAGAGGAATACCAGGAGTTATTCCCGAAATAATCGCAAATGGAATGCTTCGAGAAATCCTAAGAAGAGTTCGTGGAGGAATCCCTGGAGCAATTTCTGAAGAAATCCCTAGAGAAATTCCTGAAGTAACTCCAGAAGGAATCCCAAAAGCAATTTCATGAGGACTTACTAAGGGAATATCTGAACAGTTTGTGGAAGAAGTACTAAATAAATTCCTGGGTGCGTTTCTTAGAGAAATCAGGGAGGAATTCTTGAAGGAGTCCTTAAAGAAGTCCCAGGGGGAATCTTTGGAGGATTTTTTTTAAAATAAGTTGTTCCACAAAATATTACAGAAGGATTACCCGAATGAAATCCTGGCAAAGTTGTTGGAGGAATCCCTGGATTCCTCCAAGAATTTCGCTCTGATTTTACTCGGGAATTCCTTCTGGAGGAATACTAGGGGAATGTCTGCAGGGATTCCCAAAGGAATCTCTGGAGAAACTCTTGGAGAAATCTCTAGAAGAATTCCTGGAGAAATCTCTAGAGGCATTTATATAGGAATCCCTGGAGGATTTTTAGAGGAATCCCTGCAGCGATTTCCAGTAGAAATTCGTGGAAGAATCCCTTGAGGTATTCCTGGAGGAATCCCAGGAAGAATTCCTGAAGAAATCGCACATGCAATTCTTGGAGAAATCGTGAAGAAATCATAAGAAGAGTTCGTGAGGAACTCCTTGAGGAATCTCTGTAGCAGTTTCTGAAAGAATCCCTACAGGAATTCCTGAAAAAACCGGAGGAGGAATCCTGGAAGAAATTCCAAAAGAAACTCCTGAGAAGGAATTCTAAAAATAGTTCCAGGGGGAATCCTTGGAGGAATTTCCCTGGAGTTGTTCCTCAAAGAATCACAGAAGAAATTTGCGGGTGAATCTCTGGAGGAATTCTTGAGTCCCAGAAAAAAAAATCCTGCAGAAATCACAGATGAAATTCTTGGAGAAATCCTGAAGGAATCCCAAGAAGAGTTTGTGAAGGAACTCCTTGAGAAATCCCTGTAGCAGTTCCTGGAGGAATTCCCAGTAGGAAACCCGGACGCAATACCAAGGGAAATTCCTAAGGGAATCCCTAAACATTTCCTGAAGGAAGTTCTGGAGGAGTTCCTGAAAGAATTCCAAGAGGAACTCCTGAAAGAATTCTAAAAAAAGTTCCGGGAGGAATCCTTGGAGGAATTTTTAAAATGATCTCTGGAGTTGAAGTTGAATTTTTAAAATAATCTCTGGTTGAAACCCTAGAGGAATTTTTGGAGGGAAACCTGAAAGAATTCCTGAAGAAATCCCACAAGCAATGTCGGATTGAAACAAGTTCCAAGAGGGCTGGAATGTTAGTAGTTTTTAGTACTGAACTTAAACTGAAATAAGTATTGAATTGAACCTAAAACTATCATGCAAGTCTTAAAAAGGTTCACTCTAGAGTTCAACTGTTTTATTTAATACCTTTAAGAGACACTCACAAAATAATATAAATTACTACACAAAAACACAAATATGAGCAACCTCGGACGGTACAAACTCTGAATATCGCACTTACATCCGTCAAAAAAAAAAACATTTCATGACACCAGAAACCATATCGTTTATCTGGACTTTTGATTTTTGAGCTTTAAACCGCCATCCTGGATATTATTGTCGCCAATTTTGGACTCCATGCATCTTCGCCATACCAAAACTGTATGCATACCCATATTGAATGGTATTAGAGCCTAAAACTCCATAGAACAGCTGTCGTCTTGGATTTTGGGTCGCCATCTTGGAATTTAGGCCGCCATATTGGATTCTGAATGCAATTTTTGGACTTCGGAAATCTTCCTTACAATGAATGTATCCATATTGCAAGATTTATTGGCCTCCATTAAACGACCGCCATCTTGAATTTTGGGCCATCATCTTGAATTCTAGACCGCCATCTTGAATATTCTGGTCGCCATTTTTGAACTCAAGACATCTTCCCCATACCAAATATACCCATATCGCATGGTTTTAAAGCCTTAAGCCCTATTGAACAGCAGCAAACTTGAAGTTGAGCTTCCATCTTGGATTCCAGACTGCCATCTTGGAAATTATGGTCACCACTTTAGAGCACCAGACCAGCCATATGGGCTTTGTGGCCGAGCGGTTAGTGGCGTCAGTCGTTTAGGTGTCTCGCATGTCTCGGAGTGTGGGTTCGATTCCCGCTCCAGCCGGGGAAAACTTTTCGTCGAACGGAAAATTCTCCATTGGGCCACTGGGTGTTCTATGTGTTGTCCGTTGTCGAATGTTAGTGATTTTCAGTCTGTAGAGGCCGCTAGGTTGAAGACGGTGTAATTGTCTTTATATGATACAAAATATACCCATAATGCATGGTTTTAGAGCCTAAACTCTATCAAACAGCCACCATCTTAAGTTTTGGGCCGCCATCTTGGATTTTAGACCGCTATATAGGATATTTTGGTCGTCATTTTGGGGCCCTAGACATCTTCACCATACCAAACATATCCATATTAGGGTGGGTCAACGTTGTATTGTAAAATTTTAAATTGATCAGATTCAAACAGATCAAAGTTTTTAAGATGAGGTCCCAAATAACTGTACAAAATTTGGGCCTGATTGGTTTCGCGTACAATTTGCGCATCGCGATTGAAGTTTGTATGAAATTTTTCATGGGAAATCATACTTTTTCGTATTTTTCTTGAAAGTTGCTCAAAATTGTCCTCTATCATATAACCGATAATAATAAAGAATACCCCAGGATGTGTCGAAAAACTTTGTCGACGACCGCAAAGCGATCCGATGCATGTGGAAAGAGATACACTCTTCGAAATTCAGGCCAAAAATTGAGATTTCATTAAGTATTGCTGTCCCAGTCAACCAGTGATCGTATAAGGTGTTGCATAAGATGTTAAAGTGGAGGCGATATGCGTACATTTTACATGCGCCTAAATGGAGGCATGTACGCATATGGCCTCCACTTTATCATCTTATGCAACATATTATACGATTACCGGTTGTCTGGGGTTATTCCTTTTCATGTTAAAAGAAAAGCACACTCAGGCGATCAGTAGGTTATAACTTTTGTTACAAGACTCGAATCGTTACAAGTTTTCCAGGACATCTGAGGCCATACTTTTACATACTCGGTTAAATACTTTCAGTATAATTTTATTCTTTTATAAGGGAAATGCAAAAAAGTGAGCTTTCCCATATAAAATCCCATACAAATTTCAATCGCGATGTGCAAAGTGTAGGCATGACTGATCGTGCTCAAATTCTGTACAGTCGTTCAGGATCCGAAATGGAGTCAAAAAAAACCTTGACCTGAAAAAACGACCTCTATGACCCACGCTAATCCATATTGCATGGTTTTTTGGCCCAAAACACCATTAAACAACTGCCATCTTGAATTGTGGGCCGCCATCTTGGAGTTTAGACTGCAATCTTGAATTTAGGGTCGACATTGTGGAATTCATGATCTCCAGTGTTGATTTTTGCACAAAACTTGTCAACCATGCTAAACTTTTCACTAATCGGCGCAGTTTGATGTGTCTTGGTTCTGTTTTATATACGGCCAGCTCTACCGGTGCTGGTCCGGATCACTAAAGTGGCCATATCTTCAGAACGCCTTGACCGATCCGGATCATTTTTAATAGCAAACAATGCTGTAAAATTCCGATTCGATTCGTTCTAAAATCCGAAAAATCGTCCGAAGGGAAGTGCTTTAAAAGTGAGTGACCTTTTTTGTACACAGACATACACACACACATACAGGGGATAGACAAAATGATCAGGACAGGCAAAATTTTCACTTTTCAAAAAATGTTCAACAAGCTGTAACTTTTCCAAAAGTTCATCAAATATTCTCAAATTTTCACTGTAAGATAATGAACTAAATGTGTATCTAATCGTTATAATTTTCTTCCGCGTAAAGAATTTTAAGTTAGGTCAAAAGTTTTTCATAGCTCATTATATAAGTCATGATTGGTCAAAATTTCATTTCATTCAGTTAATTAAATCCGGAGATATAACAGCTCAAAGTTGGCTATCGGATAAATAACCCTTTTACTAGAATCTTTATAACTTCGTCCAGAATAGCCCGATCTTTTCCAAAATTGGACCATCAATACAAATCTAGTTGCAGTGAAAATTTGAGAATGTTTGGTTCACTTTTCGAAAAGTTACAGCTACTTGAAATTTTTTTGAGAGGTAAAAATTTTGCCTGTCCCGATCATTTTGTCTATCCCCTGTACAGATATCAACTCAATTCATCGAACTGAGTTGATTGATATCTGTGACTTGACCCTCCGAGCCTTCTATCGAAAATTCGATTTTTGAGTGAATATATAACCTTTCAGTACACTTTGGTGAACAAGAAAGGCAAAAAAAGAAAATTGAAAACTCAAAGCAATTCAAAGAAAAACTTCCGCAAATAACTCCTTCCTCAAGTAACCAAAAGTTCCGCTTCTCATGACAAAATTGAAAGTGCAAGTTCCGCGAAGTTCAAATAAAGTTCCAAATGGAACTTTCTGGCTGCCTAAATAAGAGGCTAACGATGAGCCTTGCTGGAACTTTGGTCACAAGTTCCGACAAGGCTCATGTTAGCCTCTTAAGCAGCCAGAAAGTTCCACTCGGAACTTTATCTGAACTTCGCGAAACTTTGCAGCTGCTTAAGATGCTACTCGGAACTTTGTCGGAACTTTCAAGTTCATAGAAGTTCAGGTCAGTAGCATTGTGTTTCAATGAAGATTAAATTTATTTATGTTACAGAAAACAACTGTATAAGAATACACGAATAAAACACAAATACGAATTTATATAATCTACGAATACTGGGCTTGAACAAAAAAAAAATACCGCTCATCGGATTTGAACCGATACTCGCTGCGCGAGAACCCTCAGCTTTACTACAGTACTACATTTGCAATTGAGTGAATAGCAGGTAAAGTCTGACTCGAATCGATTTTCTGACGGCAGCTAGTTTTGCACATTTGTACAGTAGTGAAGTTAGCTTGACTTTGTCAAGTGTTTTGAGCAGCGCAGCGGTAAGTCGGCACTAGCACGCAGGAGAATCAAGTTCAAATCTACATAGCAGTGACATGTGTGAAAGTATAATTATCAGAAGAAATTTCCAGACCATTTTTGTTTCTGCATTAATTCTGTCAAAGTTCTGTCAGAAACTGCTTAGAAGGCTATCCAGCGTGCTTATGTGAACTTTCAAGTTTCAAAATGACTTAGAAATGAAGCTGTTTAGAAGGCTTATGAGCAACCTCGAACACGCTGCTTATCCGCTTTGAATGAAGAATAGAATATGAATCGCTTCTAGGGGTCGCTGTAATAATATTTGGAGAAATTCCAGAAAGAATTCCCTAATAAAATCTTAAAAGGATTTTCATATGGAACTTCAGACAAATGTAATAATTTTATGAAAAACACACTTCTCCGCCTGCAGCGGACGGAGATCGTCTAGTGGCTCCATAACTTTGCAGAAAGAAGCGCCTATCTTGCGAATTGAGAATTAAGGAAGACCCAGATAACCAATTTACACGTATAACGAAGTTTATGTTCATGTTATACGTACTTTTATGCGATAAAGTTATCGCATAAGATGCAGTAAAAGTGTCTTATGCGTACAAAAGTGGAGGCGCTATACGTGCATTGACGGGAAAATAATAACGCTATATGACTTGAAGCGATATCTTATGCGATGCACGGTATGCACTATTGTGACGTAATATAGCATCTTATGTGACTTAAAAATAATTGAAATAAAAAATCTTGTCACATAATTATCGAACTAACAACCATTGGATTATCGAGCCGCACTTCACACTTAACACCAAACACTACTTATGAAACACACTGATTAACTGTTATGACATTCTAACTCACCTCAGTGCTTGTTGGAATGCACTTGGTTTCCGTGCGCTGTACGTGTTTGGCAGGCTATCTGGAGATCAAAATGATGTAGCATGATTTCCAGCACAGTTACCACTACTCCCCTCTTGTTAGAACCACCCACTGTTAATTTATCAGGTCAACAAAACAAAAATGATGACTTTGTAAGTTGCTTTGTAACCATAATGATGACTTTTCACTTTCTTGTAGTTTTTTGGCACTCCAAAAAATTTCATTGTTATCACATATTACATCGCAATATGCCAAAGTTAATGATTCTAGCTTATGCGAGTTTGTATGTACATTTGAACGAGTTTTTTTCACATTTATGCGACTAAGTTTGCACACCAATGCGGGTTAAACTGACATAATTAGAAAAGTACCAAGCGAAGTCGTATAATCATCGCAGTACGCAATTATGCTAGTTCAATTGACACTTCGCGAGCTCACGCTTTAGCGAATAAGCAAAGTTCGTCGCAATAAAACGTCGGAATATCGTCTACTACGATGTAGTCATACATTATAAAAGTTTTCAGTGAGTTCAAAAAATAACATCATATGCGATGAAAATTGACCCTCAGCCGTACATATATGCGATAGTGAAATAAAATAGTACTTTAAACGATGTACAGCGTGCATCCTTATGCGATTACTGGTTGCCTGGAAACGGTGTAGTGTCCTTTTAGAAATTCCTTCATGTACTCGCCCTGAGAATTTCACAGGCTGGAGCTAACTACAAATGCTTAGTATATCCATTATAGGATTTAAACCAAAATTACTGTCCAGTTACTCCTAGGTGCTCCACACCGTCCCGGACGTTACCAACAAGAAACCTTGGTTTCCCAAAGAGGCTGGGTATCCAATTCTTCACGGTCTAATGGAAACGAGAGTACTCCAAGACACGGTCATTGAGACGTACATAGATGTGAAGAAATTGAAGCAAACAGAACGACCAAGAGCGACTTCAGACGTCGCCGTGGGTGTATTCCGAGACAGCATTGAACGAATGTAATTAGCACTGAGGTGTTAAATTAGTTCATGTAGTTTGTTCAATCTCCATGCTTGGAAAAAAGTTGCTTTCTGTTAACTGAACTTCTTCGGAAGCTAACAAACCCAGCGGAGATAATGCGCTAGAATATCAATTTGCTTTCAACCATCAAAACTGGCGAAAGAAACCCCGGAAGGAACAAACTTGTCGAAAACGGTGGCAAATAAAATCGAATTTCCCAGCGTGAGTCGTTTGGCTTGCAGCGGGTGGGAACTCCCCGTATCGCGGAGAAAACACAACCGGAAAATCACTTTTCTGGCAAGTTCAGCCAGGAACACGATTCCCTTCCTTCTTACTTATAGGATATTTTGCCCTCCAGATACTGTGGTGTGTGGTGGGATCGGTGGGATCGACAGAAGGGATTGTCAATCCCATCTCAATCATCCATCAATTTGAAGTGGCGCACTTTTACGAACATACACGCACACACGTTCTATTCGAACTTTCCGGTGACGCTGCGATGTATCGAAGTCGAGCTCCGAGTTCCACCCGGTAAATAATCCGGGCTCCACGGTGCCTGGTTCGTCCTGGGACAAACGTCGTCACACACTTTTCACCGATTGCCGCGGGGTATTCTTCATAAACGACAAAATCGTTTAAGTATAAAATATTCACAATTTCAAATTATCCTCTCTCTCTGGGGTTTGGTGCGTTGGTGCCGCTGATATCGACATGGAAAACGTTGAAGAGCTGTTGGTTGCTGGAGGGCTACCAGGATGTGTGTTGAACTAGAGACTGTTGTTGACAATGTTTTCGAATAGGTGCGCCGGCCGGTGATCTTGGTGTGTTATATGTTATATGTTTACAGTAAAACAAAATTTAAGAATTATTTACCGTGCAACTTTGATCAAGCATGTATGTGTCTAAAAAAACAGTATATCAACTATTAGTTCGACATCCAACAAGGCTACCGAAATCGAAAAAAAAAATAAGTAAACAGTAGCAAGAAAAAACTTATCGGCCCACGTGCTGTTGTTCGCTTTGGGGAAACAACCATAATTTACCACGCGGAACGTCCACCAGAAACACGCAGTTTAATGAGCCAGAAAAATTCATCAGCAAAATGAATATCTCCTGTTGGTCGCAATTTATGCCTAATCTTCCTGTGTACCGCTTCTGGTGTACGGAGCCATTACCCACACAGTCAGTCAGTCGGAATAGTATCATTAGACAATTTTTTATTCCCTCTACCACCCCAGAACACATAATGTCGAGTCTGATTCAGTGTGACGATCGAGAAGACAACTTGAACAAAATCTTTTCCTTCGCTTTCAACTCCACTATGTATAAAGCTAACGCGAAAGATAAATAAATCATACCAATTCTCCAAAGCCAAAATTAAATTAAATTTTAACATTGCTACCACTACTGTGTGATGTTGCTTCCGGCCACATTCACCTTCAAGAAGCAACAACGAGAAGAACGAGGGATTTTTCTTTTCCTCGAAGAAGGATTTTTCTTTTCTTGTTGCGTCGCGTCGTTCGCTTCACATCACAGCAGCCATCCAGCCAGTGACACCAAAAGGAAGCCGGTAGTTAGGTACCACTCGCTTCTTGGACCAAGACCGATTTGAAGTAGGGACCTTCCGTGCCCCCCACTAGGTACTGGTGCATACTGACTGAAAGTGAAAGCAAATGGGAATTGTTCTGGCCGCGATGGTGATTCTTTTTCCGTTTTGTTCTTTTCCGTCTAAGGTTGAGTAGATACGCGTACTGGATGGAGGGAGGGTGACGAAGAACGCAGAAAAGAAGTCCTTTTATTTGCTGCAAGGATATTCCGTTGCCCAACCTCACTCCTCCGGTCGGATTGAAAGGCGGTGGCAGCCGGAGGATTATTATTTGGCTGAGCTGCTGCGTGGCGCCTTCATCAACGTCAAGGGGCTTGACGGATCTTGAAGGATGGACACAGCCAAAATTGGATGCACACTTTTTAGCATCAAGTCTCAACTGGGTCAAAAACTGCTGCTCGGCTTAGAGTTCTATGAGCGAGCACTTCCACATGTGATAACTTCCTCTGCCAGCGACCATTTTGCATGTGTACATACATCGTATGGCAGATACAAAGATACTTTATGCGCAATTTTTCTTGACTGACAGGGAATCGGACCCGTCACACTCACTATTATGCTCGCGCCTTTACTGCTGCGACTATACGTATCTCCTCTCTCATATAGTTCCAGGAATATTCCGTTATAAGACTGCTTCCGATTTTGAAGGACTGCGCTAACTTTATAACTGGTATCGACAAAATCCCCGATCTTATCCTTCATTACCTCGAAACACCTCAATTATTTGTCCCCACAGCAAGAACATAACATATCCAGATCAAATGGATTGATTGACTGAAACAACTAAATGCGCCTGGTCAACATTGGCTCACACATCACTTCTAAATAAGGAAGGTAAGCATTTTTTCAGCTTATGAACAACTGTCCCGCATAAATTCTTCCATCGAAAACGCTGTCTTGAGTTGTACGACTCCCTTCTTACCATAGAGAAGACAGTGGTTCCGTGTAAGAGTTTCCTGAACTGCGTCATGTATCGCGAAGTATGTACAGGGGGTGGCCAAAATGTTTGGGAGAAGTATTTTTTTTTCTCTCAAAAA
>NC_085137.1:463106026-463133026 GCF_035046485.1 Aedes albopictus
ACATCAAATCGAGATTTCTCGAGATTCCTCCTAGGGATTATTTTAAAAATTTGCCCAGAGGTGCAGAATGGCACCAGGATTCGATCCCTGAACTTAGTTTTGATGGACATTTTTATTTTATAATAACGGTCTGTGGGGGCACCGTGAGAGCTGCCTAGCAGCAAAATTCGAAAACTTCAAATTTCTGCATACATTTGGCCAAGTTTTCTCATACAAACTTCAAGCGTTTTGAGCGCCCCCTTAGGCTTAATTGATTTTGCTCAAATTTTGAACGTAGCTTCTGGGAGTCCAAAGCCATTGATTTAGGAGGTAAGAGAGGTAAGACTTGGCATTTTTCGAAACTTTTGCTTTTCATATAAGTGTGGGCTGTAGTATCGGTGACGGGTACTCGTTACATGTTTAAATTATATTTAAGATTTTGAATTCTGTACATCATAGTAGGCATGAATAATAAACGTTCTCTTTGTGGATCTCGGTGTTACGAATCAGTCGACTTTTACTAGTGCTCTGATATTACAGCTGGCGACGAGGTTGAAGTTTTGAAAAATTGCGATAGTGAGAAGAACAGCGAAAAAAAAAATTCTCGAAAAACTTTAAAGATAACGTGCGGTTGTGTTGGAAATTTTGTGGAAAATTTGGTGCGAAGTAGTTGTTTGGAGGTAAGTTCATCAACGTTCAAATTGCAAATGGAGGATGAATCAAAGTGATTTGTTATGTACAACGAATGATTTAGAGCAGAAAGATGGATGGAAAATAGTGTGTTTAGTGATTTCGACTCGATTCCTTACTACAGAATAAAACTAGATCGGTAAAAAAAAAAAAAAATGCTGCTGAATCATTTTCACGCGGTTTCGTTACCATGGAAACACTGTGCACAGGTGAAAAGGAAGTCCACACATTTTTAGCACTGGGGTATTAGATGTCATTCCATGTTACCTTCGGATTCCAATTGGAATACAAACTGACAGCGTTTATTCTAGTTCATGCAGGCGATTGTAAATAAGAACAAAAATACAGTCGTAGTGAGTGTTCATTGAAATTTTCTGACAAAGGATATTTATTATCAATAATTGTTGTGAGGCTGGAAAAAGAATAAAAAAATGTGCATAGAAGTGTTCGGCAAATGTTGACCAGGAGAGCAACTGTGTGCTAAGTGATATTCGGAAAATACTTGTCCAGGAGAGCAACTGTGTGCTTCGTAGTAAAAAGGGTAAAAAAGTAATGTTCGGCAAATATTTGCCAGGAGAGCAACTGTGTGCTTCGTAATAATCGGCAATTGTTTCTACTTGAATAACAACGGTGTGCTGCAGTATGGTGAACCTGAAAATGTGGTGAGTAAGTGGTCGCAATATTGAAGGGCATATACTTCCGAAATGATTCAAGGAATTTGGTAGTTTCAGAGATTTTGATTAATTGATGGTATGCTATTTGAAAGAAAATCAACGTGAATTCTTATTAGAATTTGAAATACGATGACTGAGAAATGTACCGTTATGGTTAACTGGAATGACATCGGGATTTTGAAGTTACACAGTGGGTAAAATGGATGGTTCCAATAATGAATATTTGGTGTGTTTTTAGTTTTGTTTATACGTAACTATACTATTTTAAAACACTATCAGCCATTTTCCATTCGTCTTTCGTGAAATTTAATAGCTTGCTATAAGCTTATAATATACCATTTGGTATTAACATCTTTGCATAGGATGGAATCGTCAATGAATCGTGTAAAGCCGTTTGTATTTGGCGCTGACAGATCGCAGTTGCCGATAGCGTGGCAGAAATGGAAGCGAGAACTGCAAAGATACTTCGACGCTTGTGGTATTACTTCACAGTGGGAAAAACGTTCTCAGATGCTTCATCTAGCAGGTTCTGAGATCCAAGAGATATTTGACCATCTTCCGGGAGTAAATGAGTTGGAGTTGGTAAGAGATTAACGAGGTTTTCCAAAGTCTCAGTTCGGTTATCACCCCGGTGGTCGGAGACCACTGCCGTTTGTTGTTCACAATTCTTAAATGCTTTCATTTGATCGGTACGCCGATTATGGATGAATTTCCCTTGCTCATTTAGCTAGCTGCCGTTGTTCACGTACCGCCCACACCTTGGAGTGTGTTTTGCCTCCAAAACCCTTGCGAGGTTTTCGAGGGGCGGCTTGAGAGAGCAAAAAAAACCCTTGTTATATTCTGGGTGTCGTTTTATGGCACATATGCTGTTGTTTGTTTGGTCTTCTTTTGTCGTCTTATAGGGGAAAAACTCGCACTATCCATGTTTGGCTTAAGCATGGCCTTGGTATGTGCTCTAAAAAACCCTTGTCTTTGGTTGTGTATTTGCTTTTGGTTTTCTTGAGGAATTCAAGAAGTTTTCTTTCGTTCATCATTGTTTTGTTATGTGTGTCTTATTCTGTATTGTGTTGTGTTTTGTTCTTGTTGGATCATATCCTGTGCAGTTATATGGTCTGCTGTGGGTATGTATTTACAGTATTGGCATCTTTGGTTGGTCTTCATTGTGTGGGGGGGTATTTTGTGATATTTAAGTATGGTCTATTTAACCCTTGTGATTGTGGGTGTGTCTTTTGTGCTAGCGTACTGCTTTCTTCTTTTTCTTATGCGATTGGCTATCTGTTTGTTCCACCAGAGTACGTTTTTGTCTTTTGGTGATGTGGTCTTCGGTTTATTCGCATTTGTTGTGCTTGTCATTTCTTCTGTTCGTTGATTGTGTATTTCCCATCTGGTATGATGTTCATGGTTAATATGCTTTGGATTACTTTCCTTTTTGTTTGTCTTTTGTTCTATCTTGTTATAATTTCATTTTTGTTTTGGTTGTTTCTTTTCTAGGTTTATTGGGGTTGTCTCTGCCCATGCATTCTTTTGTTTGTTTCTAACATGTTTTCCTTGTTCATGGGGAAGCAGTCCATCTTGTTCGATTATGTCTTGGACTGCTGTTCCCCATCTATCCGTTATGGAGCTTCCCCAGTCCATACTGTGTGCGTTTAAGTCGCTCATTTGTGTGGATGGTTTTGGTAGTTGTTTCACTACCTCGGATAGTTCCATTTTTTGTTCTGTGGGTTTCTTTTTGGGTGGGTGTTGGTTTATGTATGTGTTGACTTTCCTAGTAGGCATTCTATATTTTGTATGGATTTATCTATGGCCAGAGCTGCTCCATTTTTGGATGGGCTTTTGTCTGCCATTATGTGCTATCTATTTATTTTTATTGTTAAGTGTTGTCGGTTGTTGTTGTTGGTATTGGTTGTTGGTATGTGGTCTGCCCTTTTCGCCGTGTTTGTTGCGCTTGGCTTCTGTGGCATTTTGTTTCTATTATTGTTATAGTAATTCCTATTGGTCTTTTTGGTCCGTCCTTTGGTATATCTTGGGTTGTGGTTAGTTGAGTTTGGTTGATTTTCCCTTTGGGTTGTGTTTGTTGCGCTTTGGTTTCTGTGTTGGTTGGTTTCTACCGTTGTTACGGTAGTCCCTTTTTTACTTTCGGGGGTGCCCCCTGGTATATTTTAGCTTGTGGGTGTTTGTTTGGTTGATCTGCCCCTTTGGGCTATGTTTGTTGCGCTTTGGCTTCTGTATCGGTTGGTTTCTTCCGTTGTTACGGTAGTCCCTTTTCTTCTTTTGGGGGAGCCCCCTAGTCTATCTTAGCTTGTGGTTATTTTTGTTTCGTTGATCTGCCCTTTGGGCTATGTTTATTGCGCTTTGGCTTCTGTATCGGTTGGTTTCTACCGTTGTTATGGTAGTCCTTATTGGTTTTCTTTGGGGATGTCCCTTGATATATCTTGGGTTGTAGTTATTTTTGTTTGGTTGATTTGCCCTTTGGGCTATGTTTATTGCGTTTTGGCTTCTGTATCGGTTGGTTTCTATCGTTGTTACGGTAGTCCCTTTTTTACTTTCGGGGGTGCCCCCTGGTATATTTTAGCTTGTGGGTGTTTGTTTGGTTGATCTGCCCCTTTGGGCTATGTTTGTTGCGCTTTGGCTTCTGTATCGGTTGGTTTCTTCCGTTGTTACGGTAGTCCCTTTTCTTCTTTTGGGGGAGCCCCCTAGTCTATCTTAGCTTGTGGTTATTTTTGTTTCGTTGATCTGCCCTTTGGGCTATGTTTATTGCGCTTTGGCTTCTGTATCGGTTGGTTTCTACCGTTGTTATGGTAGTCCTTATTGGTTTTCTTTGGGGATGTCCCTTGATATATCTTGGGTTGTAGTTATTTTTGTTTGGTTGATTTGCCCTTTGGGCTATGTTTATTGCGTTTTATTATTTGTTTTATTAAAAGTTGTTTTGTTTTGTCACAGGTATGAATAAGATATTCAAACGCCCTGTTAGCGTGAATTCTTATTCGTCGAATAATCGCTCGGATCGCTATCCTGGACGGAGTTATCGAGATTCTGACAGGGTGGATAAAGAGTTTTGTAGGACTGGTCGCAATTCCTTCGCACCTATCAGTGCTCCAGTCAAAACATGTTTTGCTTGCGGTCAGAGAGGACATTTAAAAGGTGATTCCGCTTGTCGAGCAAAGAAAGCTAAATGTTTGAAATGCGGTGAGTTAGGACATTATGCAAACCGTTGTTTCAAACGAGGTAGTACCTGTGCATTCGAGAGTTTCAAGCCCAAGCGTCTGCGTTTGATTGAGGATGAACAATACGAGCCTCCGGGTGATGAGGTTTTTTACGCGATGGGCAAGAACACTTTCGAGTTTGTCGTAGGCGGTGTCAAGATTCCCATGATAATAGATTCGGGTGCTGATGCCAATGTAATCACTGAAAATACGTGGCAAAAGGTGAATAAGGCAGGTATAGAGGTTTTGGGATTCAGCCAGGAAGTTGATCGTAATCTGACAGGCTACGCTACCGACAAGCCCATGAAAATGTCAGGAATGTTTCAAGCAATGATACGTGCGGGAGCGAAAGAGGTTGAGGTGACATTCTACATCGTTGAACAAGGACAGCGACAGGACGTCCTTGGACTTGCATTGGAGACTTGGCCCCATGACCCCCTTATGCATCAATGAAATAAAATAAAATAAAATATTTTTGTATTTTTGTTAGAAATGAGCACGCGTGAAAACAAAAATAACAGAATCAATCGGTGCCATAATCTGTTGTTTTCGAATAGGATTATTTTGGGAGCGTAACCTATTAGAAATCGTTAACTTCTGTATCTCGAGAATCAGATCGCATTGAAAAATTTTATTCTGTCAAAGTTGATCAGGATTTCAGGAGCTAGACCTCAAGATGATAAACTTTTCTGTTTTTATTTATGTGTATTTTAATTTTCAGATTTCATGCTGTTTATAATTTCTCATCAAAGATGTCGAAGGACCACTTTCAGAGATTCAGAAAACGTTTTGGAATAATATTCCTTGCTGTAGGGGAACTTACGTATTTTCGACAGTTTTGTCTCTTCGTCATGGAAGGTTTTTTGAAACCTGTTGAACTCAGAGTTGGCATCAAATCCTTCCCAACCAAGCTGAGCTATGTAAAGGAATAATATCAATAATGAAATCTCAATACTTTGCCTCACTTTGCCTAGGGTATAACTTTTTCCACAGTCGTCGGATCACTTCGCGGTCTTCGACAAAATTGTTTGGCATATAGTCACCTACAATAATACCAAAGGGTTTATAAATTGAACGCTTACAGCGCCACCTAGCGGCAAAATTCGAAAACTTGAAATTTCTGCCTACATTTGGCCAAGTTTTCCCATACAAACTTCAAGCGTTTTGAGCGCCCTCTTAGGCTCAATCGATTTTGCTCAAATTTTGAACGTAGCTTCTGGGAGTCCAAAACAACTGATTTAGGAAGTAAGACTTAGCAGTTTTTGAAGTTTTTGTTTTTCATATAAGTGTGGGCCACCCTAGCTCTCATCTTAAAATTTGATTCACCTAATTTCCTGCGAAACTGCCGAAATTGCAACTTATTTTTGAGAAAATCTTGCAGCATAAACTTAATATTGTTGGAAAAGTTTCGCCTAAATCATGTTCATAGTTTCTTTGACTTAGTATCTTTTGCATGAGATTTTTTTAAATCCGACGAAAATTGCGTGGATAGGGCCTAAAAAATGCTAATTTGGAGTGACCCCAAAACATAGCTCACGGTGCCCCCACAGACCGTTATTATAAAATAAAAATGTCCATCAAAACTAAGTACAGGGGTCGAATCTTGGTGCCATTCTGCTCCTCTGGGCAAATTTAAAAAAAAAATCCCTAAGAGGAATCTCGAGAAATCTCGATTTGATGTTTTATACTAAGAAATTTCAAAGAAATCCATGTTCAGATTCAACAATATCGCTTAAATACCTACAAAAAGAAGTCTCCAAAGTATTCAAAGTTGTTTCAAACCAGTGTATATTTACCAACGCAACTTTTATTATACATATTTACTACTCACCTAACTCAATTAACTGACTAAACTGACAGAAGTATGTTTTTCCAAGCCATGCATGGTTTTAACGTAAGCATTAAAACGCGATTTTTCCCTATTGTTTTATGAACATATTACACATCCCAGTGTTATACATTAAAATTTTCCCTAATTCTACAACATGTTTACTACAGGGGATGGCCAAAATGTTTGGGATAGGCAACTTTTTTTTCTCTCACAAAAAAGTTCAACATGCTATAACTTTTCATAGAGTGCATCAAAAAATCACAAATTTTGACTGTTTGTCAACCTATTATATGAGCATCATTGGTACAAATTTGGGCTCGATTGATCAATGTTTTGCAAAGTTAGAACCGTTCGGGTAAAACACTATTTTTTAGACAACTCTTTTTTGAGCTGTCCTATCTCGGAAACCAGTGAACCGAATTGAATGAAATTTTGAACGTACACTGACAATATGTAAATGCTTCACAAACTATTAAAACATAGATACTTTTTAAACGTTGAAAAAAGTTATCATGTATTGACACTTTTTGGACTTTTCTCGAAAAAATGTAATTTTTTTAAATTGATGTGAGTAAATTTTCGTGTTGATATCCAAAGATTTTCCACTTCTGTTCTCAAATTATCTCTAATCAGATATATTAGAGCCTATTTAGATTGAAGGAAAAACACATTTAATAATTTTTTGTGTGGTATTGTTAATTTTACTTATTTTCCTCTATATGGGTAAAAATTTCAACCCGATATAACTTAATTCGCCGTGAGAAAATATTACATTTTATAACGTCGTATTGAGTATCAATATATTGTTGATAAACGTTAAAAAATTCATTCAATTTGGTTCACTGGTTTCCGAGTTATGACAGCTCAAAAATGAGTTGTCTAAAAAATAGTGTTTTGCGCGAACGGTTCTAACTTCGCGAAAAATTAATCAATCGAGCCCAAATTTGTACCAATGATGCACACATAATAGATTGACAAACAATCAAAATTTGAGATTTTTTGATGCACTCTATGAAAAGTTACAGCATGTTGAATTTTTTTGTGGGAGAAATAAAGTTGCCTATCCCAAACATTTTGGCCATCCCCTGTATATAACGAGGAACCAACCCTCCGAAGACCACAAAGGGATCTAAGATATGTGGAAAAAGTTATTGACTGAAAACCGAATAGCATGGAAACGCTGTTTGACATGTAAGGAATAACAATAAATAATCAAATCTCGTCATTTTATCGATCGGGTAAGGCTTCTTAACTTTTTTCCATGAACTTCACATCGCTTTGCGGTCTTCGGAGGTCTAATTCATCGTGAAGTTTGCTACAGAAATCATTCATCGAATTATTTTTAGGGACCAAGGGGTGACCCCAAGCCATTTTTCATTGAAGAAGTAAATTTTCTCATAAAATCGTCTGAAAAACTAAGAATGACGGGCGCAAAAAATAGTTTTCCCGATCGACCTGATATTTTGCACAGTTGATATGGGACCAAAATGGAACTCAAAAAGTATACAATAACTAGAGTTTTTGCATTTTTTTTATATTTTCCAATATAAACCGTGTCCCATGTTATTACATATACGTCGTAGTTTCCTGTTCTTCCAAAATTGGTGTACTATTAGATCTTTATTTAACACATATTTCTCAGTAATTTTCTAGTGTTCATGTGGAAGAATATGTAGCACTTTTCATTCAAAAAAAATGTTTAAAATTCTAGGCAAAGCAAATCAAAGATAATCGTACACACCGTAGTTGCTACTCCGTGATTGACCAGAGTTGCACAGAGAACCAATGAAAGCAAGGCTTGGGACTAGCTAACCATTCTCAATGTGCAAAATTCGAGAGTTCAACATTTGAAAGTCAATAACGGCGCTGGCCACGTCCTTACGGTCATTGGATCGGTTATGTGTCATACTCGCCCCATATAGGAGCGATACATTTACAGAAAGGAACAATACAATTACTAAACACTGAACGCCCCTGTTTAAAATGCTAAGCAATATCGAAAAAAAGTATAAATTTGTTTTCGACTATTGTGACTGAAAACGTTATTCATTTTAAGAAACTGCCTTCAAAGACCTACTCTAGTTTTTCTAACTCTAACGTTGGTAATCAAAAGCGCACATGACAAGCACTTTTTTGCATATTTTTTTCTGATTTTTGTACACTGCCAAATGTTTGGTAAGTCACTTTAATGAGTTAATTGATTTAGACGAGTAGTAAATATGTATAATTGAAGTAACGTTATTAAATAAATACGGGTTTGAAACAGCTTTGAAAACTTTAGGGAAAGTTTGTGTAGGTATTTAAGCGATATTGTCCAATCTGAACATGGATTTCTTTGAAATTTCTTAGTATAAAACATCAAATCGAGATTTCTCGAGATTCCTCCTAGGGATTATTTTAAAAATTTGCCCAGAGGTGCAGAATGGCACCAGGATTCGATCCCTGAACTTAGTTTTGATGGACATTTTTATTTTATAATAACGGTCTGTGGGGGCACCGTGAGAGCTGCCTAGCAGCAAAATTCGAAAACTTCAAATTTCTGCATACATTTGGCCAAGTTTTCTCATACAAACTTCAAGCGTTTTGAGCGCCCCCTTAGGCTTAATTGATTTTGCTCAAATTTTGAACGTAGCTTCTGGGAGTCCAAAGCCATTGATTTAGGAGGTAAGAGAGGTAAGACTTGGCATTTTTCGAAACTTTTGCTTTTCATATAAGTGTGGGCTGTAGTATCGGTGACGGGTACTCGTTACATGTTTAAATTATATTTAAGATTTTGAATTCTGTACATCATAGTAGGCATGAATAATAAACGTTCTCTTTGTGGATCTCGGTGTTACGAATCAGTCGACTTTTACTAGAGCTCTGATATTACAGCTGGCGACGAGGTTGAAGTTTTGAAAAATTGCGATAGTGAGAAGAACAGCGAAAAAAAAAATTCTCGAAAAACTTTAAAGATAACGTGCGGTTGTGTTGGAAATTTTGTGGAAAATTTGGTGCGAAGTAGTTGTTTGGAGGTAAGTTCATCAACGTTCAAATTGCAAATGGAGGATGAATCAAAGTGATTTGTTATGTACAACGAATGATTTAGAGCAGAAAGATGGATGGAAAATAGTGTGTTTAGTGATTTCGACTCGATTCCTTACTACAGAATAAAACTAGATCGGTAAAAAAAAAAAAAATGCTGCTGAATCATTTTCACGCGGTTTCGTTACCATGGAAACACTGTGCACAGGTGAAAAGGAAGTCCACACATTTTTAGCACTGGGGTATTAGATGTCATTCCATGTTACCTTCGGATTCCAATTGGAATACAAACTGACAGCGTTTATTCTAGTTCATGCAGGCGATTGTAAATAAGAACAAAAATACAGTCGTAGTGAGTGTTCATTGAAATTTTCTGACAAAGGATATTTATTATCAATAATTGTTGTGAGGCTGGAAAAAGAATAAAAAAATGTGCATAGAAGTGTTCGGCAAATGTTGACCAGGAGAGCAACTGTGTGCTAAGTGATATTCGGAAAATACTTGTCCAGGAGAGCAACTGTGTGCTTCGTAGTAAAAAGGGTAAAAAAGTAATGTTCGGCAAATATTTGCCAGGAGAGCAACTGTGTGCTTCGTAATAATCGGCAATTGTTTCTACTTGAATAACAACGGTGTGCTGCAGTATGGTGAACCTGAAAATGTGGTGAGTAAGTGGTCGCAATATTGAAGGGCATATACTTCCGAAATGATTCAAGGAATTTGGTAGTTTCAGAGATTTTGATTAATTGATGGTATGCTATTTGAAAGAAAATCAACGTGAATTCTTATTAGAATTTGAAATACGATGACTGAGAAATGTACCGTTATGGTTAACTGGAATGACATCGGGATTTTGAAGTTACACAGTGGGTAAAATGGATGGTTCCAATAATGAATATTTGGTGTGTTTTTAGTTTTGTTTATACGTAACTATACTATTTTAAAACACTATCAGCCATTTTCCATTCGTCTTTCGTGAAATTTAATAGCTTGCTATAAGCTTATAATATACCATTTGGTATTAACATCTTTGCATAGGATGGAATCGTCAATGAATCGTGTAAAGCCGTTTGTATTTGGCGCTGACAGATCGCAGTTGCCGATAGCGTGGCAGAAATGGAAGCGAGAACTGCAAAGATACTTCGACGCTTGTGGTATTACTTCACAGTGGGAAAAACGTTCTCAGATGCTTCATCTAGCAGGTTCTGAGATCCAAGAGATATTTGACCATCTTCCGGGAGTAAATGAGTTGGAGTTGGTAAGAGATTAACGAGGTTTTCCAAAGTCTCAGTTCGGTTATCACCCCGGTGGTCGGAGACCACTGCCGTTTGTTGTTCACAATTCTTAAATGCTTTCATTTGATCGGTACGCCGATTATGGATGAATTTCCCTTGCTCATTTAGCTAGCTGCCGTTGTTCACGTACCGCCCACACCTTGGAGTGTGTTTTGCCTCCAAAACCCTTGCGAGGTTTTCGAGGGGCGGCTTGAGAGAGCAAAAAAAACCCTTGTTATATTCTGGGTGTCGTTTTATGGCACATATGCTGTTGTTTGTTTGGTCTTCTTTTGTCGTCTTATAGGGGAAAAACTCGCACTATCCATGTTTGGCTTAAGCATGGCCTTGGTATGTGCTCTAAAAAACCCTTGTCTTTGGTTGTGTATTTGCTTTTGGTTTTCTTGAGGAATTCAAGAAGTTTTCTTTCGTTCATCATTGTTTTGTTATGTGTGTCTTATTCTGTATTGTGTTGTGTTTTGTTCTTGTTGGATCATATCCTGTGCAGTTATATGGTCTGCTGTGGGTATGTATTTACAGTATTGGCATCTTTGGTTGGTCTTCATTGTGTGGGGGGGTATTTTGTGATATTTAAGTATGGTCTATTTAACCCTTGTGATTGTGGGTGTGTCTTTTGTGCTAGCGTACTGCTTTCTTCTTTTTCTTATGCGATTGGCTATCTGTTTGTTCCACCAGAGTACGTTTTTGTCTTTTGGTGATGTGGTCTTCGGTTTATTCGCATTTGTTGTGCTTGTCATTTCTTCTGTTCGTTGATTGTGTATTTCCCATCTGGTATGATGTTCATGGTTAATATGCTTTGGATTACTTTCCTTTTTGTTTGTCTTTTGTTCTATCTTGTTATAATTTCATTTTTGTTTTGGTTGTTTCTTTTCTAGGTTTATTGGGGTTGTCTCTGCCCATGCATTCTTTTGTTTGTTTCTAACATGTTTTCCTTGTTCATGGGGAAGCAGTCCATCTTGTTCGATTATGTCTTGGACTGCTGTTCCCCATCTATCCGTTATGGAGCTTCCCCAGTCCATACTGTGTGCGTTTAAGTCGCTCATTTGTGTGGATGGTTTTGGTAGTTGTTTCACTACCTCGGATAGTTCCATTTTTTGTTCTGTGGGTTTCTTTTTGGGTGGGTGTTGGTTTATGTATGTGTTGACTTTCCTAGTAGGCATTCTATATTTTGTATGGATTTATCTATGGCCAGAGCTGCTCCATTTTTGGATGGGCTTTTGTCTGCCATTATGTGCTATCTATTTATTTTTATTGTTAAGTGTTGTCGGTTGTTGTTGTTGGTATTGGTTGTTGGTATGTGGTCTGCCCTTTTCGCCGTGTTTGTTGCGCTTGGCTTCTGTGGCATTTTGTTTCTATTATTGTTATAGTAATTCCTATTGGTCTTTTTGGTCCGTCCTTTGGTATATCTTGGGTTGTGGTTAGTTGAGTTTGGTTGATTTTCCCTTTGGGTTGTGTTTGTTGCGCTTTGGTTTCTGTGTTGGTTGGTTTCTACCGTTGTTACGGTAGTCCCTTTTTTACTTTCGGGGGTGCCCCCTGGTATATTTTAGCTTGTGGGTGTTTGTTTGGTTGATCTGCCCCTTTGGGCTATGTTTGTTGCGCTTTGGCTTCTGTATCGGTTGGTTTCTTCCGTTGTTACGGTAGTCCCTTTTCTTCTTTTGGGGGAGCCCCCTAGTCTATCTTAGCTTGTGGTTATTTTTGTTTCGTTGATCTGCCCTTTGGGCTATGTTTATTGCGCTTTGGCTTCTGTATCGGTTGGTTTCTACCGTTGTTATGGTAGTCCTTATTGGTTTTCTTTGGGGATGTCCCTTGATATATCTTGGGTTGTAGTTATTTTTGTTTGGTTGATTTGCCCTTTGGGCTATGTTTATTGCGTTTTGGCTTCTGTATCGGTTGGTTTCTATCGTTGTTACGGTAGTCCCTTTTTTACTTTCGGGGGTGCCCCCTGGTATATTTTAGCTTGTGGGTGTTTGTTTGGTTGATCTGCCCCTTTGGGCTATGTTTGTTGCGCTTTGGCTTCTGTATCGGTTGGTTTCTTCCGTTGTTACGGTAGTCCCTTTTCTTCTTTTGGGGGAGCCCCCTAGTCTATCTTAGCTTGTGGTTATTTTTGTTTCGTTGATCTGCCCTTTGGGCTATGTTTATTGCGCTTTGGCTTCTGTATCGGTTGGTTTCTACCGTTGTTATGGTAGTCCTTATTGGTTTTCTTTGGGGATGTCCCTTGATATATCTTGGGTTGTAGTTATTTTTGTTTGGTTGATTTGCCCTTTGGGCTATGTTTATTGCGTTTTGGCTTCTGTATCGGTTGGTTTCTATCGTTGTTACGGTAGTCCCTATTGGAATTTTGGGGGGTGTCCCCTTGGTATATCTTGGATTGTGGATATTTGGGTTTGGTTGATTTGTCCTTTGGACATCAGCGAGGTACAGCCCCCTCCCTCCCCCACTCGCCCCACCAAACAAAACATGGTGGGGAGGGGGGATGACATGAGGTAGTGTCACCCTTTTTCATTCCGCTCCCACCGCGTCCACCATACGGGATGAGTGGGGAGGGGGAAAGAGTTGGGTTCACCAATGCCTTTGGGTTGTACTTGTTGCGCTTTGGCTTCTGTATTGGTTGGTTTCTACCGTTGTTATGGTAGTTCCTATTGGTCTTTTGGGAGTGTTCCTTGGTATGTCTTGGTTTGCGGTTGTTATGGTATTTAATCTGTCTTTTGGTGTGGCCCTAGGGCCCTACCTTGTTTATTCTTTCCGTTTGGCCCTCTCGTCCCTTCAAACATCAGAACCTATGTATTTTAATTTCTATTTATACATATTGGGGTGTTTTGTAGACACCCGAGACGAGCTCTATCCTTTCGGACCTCATATTGTACTCTTTCGTTCTATTTCGTCATGCTTTCCAGCCATTGTTCTGTGCAATAGGAAATTGTACGGCTCCCATCTCACATGATTGGTATAGCAACTCGGTTCTGGGGTGTTGCACAACTTGGCTCACCCAGTTAATACGCTTTGTTTAAACAAGGTTTGTTTGGTCTGTCTTACTCTTGTCGTTGTTATGTATTGATAGTGTTCGCCATATTACTAGGTATTATAGGGTACTATGCTATCTGCTGTAGCCCACGGGCTCTCACTTGTCTTTTCCCGCTGTTCGACCCTCTCGTCCCTTCAAACATCAGAACTTATGTATTTCTGTTTCCATTTATACATATTGGGGTGTTTCTATAGGCACCCGAGACGAGCTTTATCCTTTCGGATCTCATGTTGTACTCTTTTGTTCTATTTCGTCATGTTTTCCAGCCATTGTTCTGTGCAATAGGAAATTGTACGGCTCCCATTTCACCTGGTTGGTATAACAACTCGGTTCTGGGGTGTTGCACAACTTGGCTCACCCAGTTAAGACGCTTTGTTTAAACGAGGTTTACTTGGTGTGTCTTATTCTTGTCGTTGTTAGGCACTGGTAGCGTTCGCCATATTACTGGGTATTATAGACTACTATGCTATCCACTGTGGCCCCTGGGCCCTCATTTGTCCATTCCCGCTGTTCGACCCTGTCGTCCCTTCCATCATTAGAACTTGTGTATTTCTGTGTGTTGGGGCGAGATGTATCCTTACGGATCTCTGGTTGTGCTATCTTGTTTGTTTTTGTTGGGTCATTGACTTACTGTCCAAAATTTGTACCTTCTCTTTCGCCCTTTGTGATCTGGCACGCGCGCCAGATAATCTAAGCGAGCTTAGATTGTTTGCGTTCGAGGCCATATGGCCCCCCCCTCTCCGTTTGCATGTTTTGGCACAAAACATCCCACCGGGAACCGCGTGGAGGTGGAGATAGGAGTTGTCGGGAGGGTTTCCTGGTGACCTTATGCCCGACTTTCCCGGCGGGAGTAAATGATGTGTCACATGTTCTAACTGATCCGCCGTATTATGATGTGGCAATTCGACGGCTCGACGAACATTTCGAACCGATGCGTAACAGAAATTATGAACGCCACTTGTTTCGCCAAGTAATCCAAAAGTCGGATGAACGGTTCGTGGATTTTGTTTTGCGTTTACGCATTCAAGCCAAACGTTGCGAGTTTGATAGATACGACTATCGTGAAAGCGATGATCGAATCATCGAACAGATTGTGGAAGCTTGCAAGTCCTCGGAACTCCGCCGACAAATTTTGGCAAAGGACATGTCGTTGGAGGAAATCGTTTCTCTCGGTACCACCCTTGCAGATGTACAACAACAGGTGAAGGAAATGGACCGTACCCCAGCGGAAAATGGATATCATGGAGGTATGAATATGAGTTAAAGTTAAATGAATGACTGGTTGAAATTATTTTTATTATTTGTTTTATTAAAAGTTGTTTTGTTTTGTCACAGGTATGAATAAGATATTCAAACGCCCTGTTAGCGTGAATTCTTATTCGTCGAATAATCGCTCGGATCGCTATCCTGGACGGAGTTATCGAGATTCTGACAGGGTGGATAAAGAGTTTTGTAGGACTGGTCGCAATTCCTTCGCACCTATCAGTGCTCCAGTCAAAACATGTTTTGCTTGCGGTCAGAGAGGACATTTAAAAGGTGATTCCGCTTGTCGAGCAAAGAAAGCTAAATGTTTGAAATGCGGTGAGTTAGGACATTATGCAAACCGTTGTTTCAAACGAGGTAGTACCTGTGCATTCGAGAGTTTCAAGCCCAAGCGTCTGCGTTTGATTGAGGATGAACAATACGAGCCTCCGGGTGATGAGGTTTTTTACGCGATGGGCAAGAACACTTTCGAGTTTGTCGTAGGCGGTGTCAAGATTCCCATGATAATAGATTCGGGTGCTGATGCCAATGTAATCACTGAAAATACGTGGCAAAAGGTGAATAAGGCAGGTATAGAGGTTTTGGGATTCAGCCAGGAAGTTGATCGTAATCTGACAGGCTACGCTACCGACAAGCCCATGAAAATGTCAGGAATGTTTCAAGCAATGATACGTGCGGGAGCGAAAGAGGTTGAGGTGACATTCTACATCGTTGAACAAGGACAGCGTAACCTACTAGGTGATAAGACGGCAAAACAACTGGAGGTTTTGAAGGTTGGCTTCGATGTCGCTACAGTTCGAAACATTCCCATCGAGTTCCCAAAAATCAAAGGAGTGGTAGTAGAAATCCCGATCAACGACTCGGTACAGCCAGTTCAACAAGGGTTCAGGCGGGCCCCAATAGCTTTGGAAGGAAGAATATATGACAAATTGAAGTCGCTGTTGGATAAAGACATCATTGAAAAGGTCAATGGTCCTTCTGCGTGGGTGTCTCCAATGGTACCTATCATGAAAACATCAGGAGAAATAAGAATTTGTGTCGACATGAGGAGTGCCAACCAAGCGGTTCTTCGGGAATCTCATCCCCTACCGCTTATTGAAGAGTTATTGGGAAGTCTTGGTGGAGCTGTGAAGTTTTCCAAATTGGATATAAAGGAGGCGTATCATCAACTGGAGCTATCCGAAAAATCTCGTGAAATCACCACCTTTATTACGAAGTATGGTCTGTTCAGGTAAAATTATTCATATGTAAAAATCATTACATGTAAAGACAATTAATAATAAAAACATATTTGCATTGTAATCACCCTCAGATACAAACGATTGATGTTCGGAATTTGCTGTGCTCCAGAACTTTTTCAAAAAAGTAATGGACACCATTCTAGCAGGTCTAGAAGGAGTAGTAGTGTACCTGGATGATATCTTGGTATTTGGCCGGTCACAGGAAGAGCATGATCTGCGACTAAAAGCATTGATGCGCCGTTTAGAAGAATACGGGGTTTTACTGAACTTGGAGAAATGCATTTTCTGTGTTGATAAACTGGAGTTTCTGGGGCATGAGCTTTCGGTTGAGGGAATAACGCCAAACCAAAGCAGAATTTTGGCACTAAAACAATGTCGGGAACCTGCAAATGCAGCGGAGCTGAGAAGTTTTCTCGGATTAATTACATACGTGGGTAGATTCATTCCACACTTGGCTACTAAAACGGATCCACTTCGTAGTTTGTTGAGATTTGGTAGCAAGTTTGAATGGACAAACAAGCAGCAATTGGCATTTGAAGAGATAAAGCGTGCTATCTGTAAAATAAATCATTTGGGATTTTTCAACGTCCGCGACAGCACCATTCTGATAGCAGATGCAAGTCCCTCTGGTCTCGGCGCTGTACTTCTGCAGGAAAATACACGTGGCGAACAAAGAGTAATTGCTTACGCTAGTAAGTCCTTGACGGACTTAGAGCGAAAATACTTCCAAACTGAAAAAGAGGCATTAGCACTTGTGTGGGCAGTGGATCGGTTTAACCTGTACCTTCAAGGAATACGTTTCAAGTTGGTCACTGACTGCAAACCATTGCTGTTTTTGTTCAGTCCTCGGTCGAAGCCCTGCGCACGTTTAGAAAGATGGGTATTACGGCTCCAATCTTATACCTACGACATTGTTCATGAACCTGGTGCTACTAACCTTGCAGATGCACTATCCAGGCTATCACTTGCACACTCTTATCCATTTGATGCAGAGAATGAAAAGTATGTCCAGTTCCTTACAAATGTGTCAACACCTGTCGCTTTGAAACTTGAAGATGTACAAGATCAATCCAGGAAAGACAAGACTATTTGCGCAGTAGTCCAAGCCCTTGCAGGAAACAATTGGGTAGAACTTGCTGCGCAATATAAACTGTATGCCACAGAACTCTGTGTATGGGAAGATGTTCTGCTTCGGGGAGACAGGCTTGTCATTCCACAGTCGCTACAGGATCAAGTGTTGCAGTTGGCTCATGAAGGACATCCGGGAATTGTTGTGATGAAAAGACGATTGAGACAAAAAGTATGGTGGCCGAGCATGGATAAAGAAGTTGAAAAATTTGTCAAACGATGCAAAGAATGCACCCTCGTCTCTTCTCTTTCTCCTCCAGAACCATTAATCCGGACGAAAATGCCTGAGAAACCGTGGACTCACATAGCCGTTGATTTTATGGGACCTCTGCCATCTGGACATAATTTGTTAGTGCTAGTAGATTACTTCAGTCGTTTTGTTGAAGTAGTTGTAATGAGAGAAATTACAGCAAAGTTAACGGTTCAGGCTCTCCATGAAACTTTTTGTCGGTATGGAATTCCTGAGTCGATGAGAACTGGCAACGGTCCACAATTTGTAAGCGAGGCGTTGAACCAGTTTGCTGCGGAGTTCGGAATTGAGTTGATCAAGACTTCCCCGTACTGGCCCCAGGCGAATGGTGAAGTTGAACGAGCAAATAGAGCCTTGAAGAAACGTTTGCAAATCAGCCAGGAAACGACAAATTCCGATTGGAAGTGGGACTTGAGAATGTATCTTTTGATGTGCAACTCAACTCCACATTCAACCACTGGTGTAGCTCCATCAGCATTAATGTTTGGAAGAGTACTACGCGACAAACTACCATCAATGCCGTCATTTGATCCGAAATTGACCGAAGAAGTAAGGGATAGAGACTGTGAAAGGAAAGTCAAAGGATCGGAGTACATTGACCGACGTCGACATGCTACGCCAAACGCCATAGGTGTGGGAGATACTGTGGTGGCCAAGCGTGTCAATAAAGAGAACAAATTATCCAGCAACTTCAGTCCTGAAGAACTGGAGGTTGTTCAGCGAAACGGATCTGATGTTACTCTGCAGTCCAAGGAAACTGGAAGGATGTTTCATCGAAATGTCACACATCTGAAGCCAATCGTAACGGAACAACACTTTCAAGAGATATCGTCACAATCCGAGGATGGGCCGGGATCCGAAAACGAAGCACAACCGTCGACATCCTGTAGTGGTCAACATGAGTCACAAACAACGGCAACAAGTTCAAAACAGACAGCGGTTCAACAGAGACCAAAACGAAGCTCCCGTCAACCGGATTACCTTAATGACTATCGTTTGAATGCAGTTCAGGACATGTAAGAAGAAGAGGAAATGTAGTATCGGTGACGGGTACTCGTTACATGTTTAAATTATATTTAAGATTTTGAATTCTGTACATCATAGTAGGCATGAATAATAAACGTTCTCTTTGTGGATCTCGGTGTTACGAATCAGTCTAGGAATCAGTCGACTTTTACTAGTGCTCTGATATTACATGGGCCACCTTAATGAGAGCGGTAATATAACATAGGGTATTTTAACCAATAGTGGACCCCTAAGTAGCTGAAATTTGTTCTGATCGTAAAAATATTATGATATCCTAATTAAATTGTCTTTACCAATGGTTGCACAACAAGTTCTATATATTTCCTATATATTGCACACAAAAACCAAGCGAAAACACCTTATTTCTCATAAAATAATTATTTGCAATCTCTATCAAATTATCCTATAGTGGACCCCGCGGGATTCACACTCATACTCAGTATGAGGTATCAGAGAAGAATTTGGGCCAAAACATGAAAAAGTGATTTGGTGATATATTCATCATCTTTCCTTAAATTTTAATTCGCTCATTTGAAACATAGGGGGACCTAGGGGAACAAACATATTTTGGACACAGCAACGCGCCAATATTTTTTGGACACTTACGGCAAAAACAAATGGAAGTTTCCAAAATATATTGGCGTAACGCTGTGTCCAAAATACGTTGGTTCCCCTAATGCAGGGTATAAGAAAGATTGATCGTCTGTGAAAATTTCTCCATTTAAAATTTTAGTCAATTACAAAAAAACAAATAATCATTTATTGCAACATAATGATGGAACACTCCCCTCCCTCACCCGCTCACTTTTGTCTTCATGTATTCCTGCTTGATGTGCTCCCGATCGGCCACTTCCGGCAGGTAAGGGTACTTCCCTTGGGCACGCCGATCCCGCTGTACCCGGTACCAGAAGTCTTTGCAGTTTTTGTAATTGGTGAAGTACAGCTCGCACTGGCTGTTGTCGTAGTTGTTCTGGTTCAAACACTTGTGCACCAGGTCCTGCTCCTTCAGGCAGGGATTGTTCTTTTCCGCGTCCGGGTTTTTTGGCATTGTGGGAGGTGGGTTAGCTAGCGGGCGGAATCAACCAGTTTTGTGAGCGGAATGGATCCTAAACAGGGCGTTATGTAAGTTGTTTCTACTCGAGCATCTAAAATATAAAATGTGAGGTTTTCAGAGATAAGAATGTAACTTTTACTGTACTTACAGACAGATTGAGATTTCTGAGAATAGAATCATAAAAAATTGACCAGATTTGATTTTTATAGAACGAATTTAAACAATTTTTCCATGATAGCCGGCTTTCCACAGATAAAACCTAATCAGCCTACATGCATAAAATAACAACAAATGAAAACAGAGAAGCAAGCAATGTTTTGCGTTACGCTCGATGGCATTTCACAAACACATACGAACATCTACGGCAGTCGAATGCCTGTGGGAAAGAGAAATATCAGGTAGGGTGCCTGTACCAGTTATCACACCACCTAAGAAAAACTATTTCTACAAAAATAAGAAGAAGACCTACGAATGTAAACAATAAGTCAAATGATTGTTTAGTTTTCATACTTTATAGGAAAAATATAAAAAACGGAGCCAAAACTACTTCTAGTATTTATTACGGCGTGTGCCAATGATAGGAACCCTGTATCAGTTATGGACACATTTGTTAATTTGGGTTCCACTTCGCACTATTTACATGCATTCCTTATGGGGTTTGCCATAACTGGTACACTATGGCCAAATAGGGTGCAAGGAAGCCGAAAAGTTAAGGAAAATGATTTATTTCTACCATAATTTGAGCAAATTGTGAAGTTTGAATGATTGCAATCATCTTTTGTGATCGTGATCTGTTGTTCACAATTTTTTTCTTATGGATTTGTATCTTTAAAGGTTGAAAATCAACTATGGCGAATTTGAGGTACTATAGCCATAACTGGTACACTGAGCCTACCGTAGTGAGTTCGATCTCCGAATTCCAATGTTACTTTGATGGTGTCAAAATGAATTTGGGTTGAACTGTGATTAACGATTATAATTTCTGATTAAATCTAATCTAATCTAACACATACGCAGCCAGTACAAGAAAGCATCCTGGAAAATAATTGGGTTAGATTACGCCCGATTATTTTTCTTGTCAATATTGATGCTTGCAGCATATCGAGGATATGACACAAGCGTCAAAGCGGCCAGGCCTACTGGGTAGTGTTTACCGCGAAGATGATTCTTTGAAATGATTCGATTTCCTTAAGCATTTGTTTAAAATCGGATCACTTCTCGAATCTACAGGGGGGAATTTAAATATTAAATAGAAGCATGAAACGCTCTCACCATATTAAGTTTGTTCATCCGTGGCGTGGACCCATTGATTGAGAAATGATATTTCTGACGTCCATCTGGTGGCCTGATGTTGACAACCGAATTCATTTGTGACGTCTTCGTTTCTATGGCGACGTGTTGGCGTCGTAGTGCTCACCAAAGACGAGCGATGTTAACCCAGCACTGAATTACACTAATCTGGTAACAAAACGCGCAACCTTTGTTACAATAAAATCCATTGATATGCGATTTTTTCACATAAATCTAACTTCATTTTTCTCATAACCGGCGGCGGTAGGCAGAGCACCGACGTAAAATCAGACTCATGATTGGCATGATTGGAGAGAAGAGTTCACATCATAACGAAACTACGGCACTTCCGCGTGGGACTTCACAGGGATTCACTTTTTACTCGGGTGGTGAAGTACCGCACAGATCGCGGGACGAATCGCGGAAGAAACTTTTCAATAAAACACTTCCTTGCTTGCAAAGAAAGACATCTGACAAAACGATGCACTTTCTTTCAGATTCTTAATCTGATTTCTTTTTGTGGAGTTCATATCCAGCATACTCCATAACCACACGCGATCAGTTTCGGTTGGCGCAGCGACAGTCGAATTTATAGTTAAAAAAACACAAAACGGGAACGTGAAAAAATTTGACAAGCGAAATTCTTAACGATTATAATTTCTGATTAAAATCAGTTTATTCATCGTTAATGTTTTTAATAATGGCAATGAATAATAATTTTACAATATTTTTTAGCTCGGTAATGTGATGATCATATTAATAGAATCATGACCTGAGTTCAAAACCGCTAAGGAAAAAAATACAGAAGGCCGATTTTATTCGACTTTCCTTATTTACAGGGCTGACGATTTCTCATAGCTTAACTCATAATAACGATCGTAAATCTCAAATATTTTCGTATTCCATGTGAAATGTGCAGATACAAAACGGCAGAAAACTTTTGAAAGAAGAAAAAGACATCTCTAATTTTTTGATATGTTATGCATAAATGTCTCAGCTTTAAATTGATGCAAAAATTTTGAAAATCGGTGGTTGCCGTCATGATGAAAAAAATGTTTTGGTATAAAAATACAAGATGGCGGCCAAAATCAAGATGACCGACACAACTTTTTATTATTGTAAATAGTAGCTCTATCTTTCCTCTTTTCAACAACAATTCGTTTTGAGGTGGTTTTTGGACAAGTTTTCGACTTATAACGGTTTAAATGAGCCACCATTCGACCAAAATCGAGGGGTCTGCAAAAATTTTTGTGGCTCTAACTAACGGGGGGTCCTTCAATTGGAGTAACCAAATGCATTTTCCTTACTTTTTAGCGAGGACTTTCAGAAAATCGCCACCTTAAATATTTTTGAAGACAAGGTGTAAATAGTGGGCCGGTCTCAGCGAGAATTACCCATAGGGCACTGCATTGTTTTGATTTTGTATGGGATTTTGACGTTTCTTGGCCTTGTTGTTTACAAAATTTCTGTAAGAGTGAAAGAGAAGGAGAGAATTTCAAGCAGTGCCCTATATATGAGGTACAAGTGGTCGGCGTTAAGTCAGAGGGGACCAAGTAACAAAATTGACGAAAATTAGATTTTTAAGGCATTTGATTAAGAATTACTTTGGCTACTTGAAACATTCACCCGATTTCCTTAATGTTACAATTAACGAGAGTTATAGCACAATTTTCTTTTGATTGAACTACGAAAATCGATAATAGTGTGCAGTCAGAGTGGACCAAATGCTTGATATCAAGAAAATTGAAAAAAATATGTATTGGTTAAAATCCAATAATCAAAAGAGTTTATTATCAAAATATAATACGTTTCCAAATAGTATGACTCGCTAACGCATTTTCTGATAATTATTGATCAAGAAAGCACGTGAAAACCCATTTTATTGGGATCATTATCGTATTTTACAGATTATCATGTTGAAGCATATTGTGGCATTTCGCGTGCAGACAGAATGGACCATGTGTCTCTAAGAAAAATAGTTGAAATTATCTTATTCTTCGTAATCCTTTCCAAATCAAAATATGTTTGTTTAGTAGCTGTTGGGCATCATATTGAAATATACCATTACCCGTTTCATGAAGAAATTGATTTTACCGGTTATTTAAGAATCGTGTACTTGGTTCACTCTGTCTGAACGATTTTTTGAAAAACGCCAGTTCCTTGAATAAAACATATTATGAACTGTATAACTACAATACCTCAAAAACGTACCGAACAATGGAAATACGTTCAAAAGTTGTTGGCTATTAAATGTTCAAGTTAAGAATTCTTTAACAGTTCAATAATTGACTACTATTCGTGGTATTGAACTGTTGTACTTGATCCACTCTGACTGAACATAAAATTTCAAAATGGTAATCATCAGAGTAACAACAGAAATATCAAATTTCAAACTTCCTGCTGACATTATACACCACTCGTATTAACTGTTGTCCTACTTGTGCATTATTTTTTCAACAAATATGTAAAAAATTGAGTGCGAACTGTAGTTGGTTGTAGATTTTCCAAAAATCGTTCAGTCAGAGTGGACTAAGTACAATCAATTACTTAGCAATTTCTCGGTTTCAAGCTTTATTTTACGTTTTTTCGCGATCAACACAGAGCGATGCTTTGATGAATAGATATTAAGATTTATGGCAAAAAACAAGAACATTTGTTGAACAACTCAAAACTTATAGAGTTGCAAACTTTAAAGTCGTTTTTCTCGAAATTAGGTAAAAGACACATGGTCCTCTCTGACTTAACGCCGACCAAGTCATTCTATAAAGTAGAAAGATTGGACTCTATGACATTTCCCCGAATTCCATTACCCCCAATGGGTCATTCGGGGATATTTTTATAATAATAATAAATTTTCTATTTGCTGAAATGAAGGAAAGCCATGTCGTTAGCCCTGGAATGAACTAGCTTGGTTGATAATATTTCATTCTGCCTTCTAGAGAACTGAATCACTTAGAGGAGAGAATATTCAAATTTTGGAACACCAAAGAACAGTCAAAAGCCAAAAGATGGAAAATATCATTATTGAACTATTGGTTTCAGATCATATGATCGAAGAATAATAATGAATAATAGGAATAATAAACTAGTGGTCATGTCTTTATTCTATATGACCTTGAAGGAATAGCCTATGATTAAAAGAAGGAAAAACCTGTGTTAACAGTATCACCAGTTGAAATGCCAACAAATTCCTTGAAAGAATAACTAGAAAGAATAGCCTATGTTTGAAAGAAGGATACATATCTGATGATCACATTAGCAGTTGGAATGCCAAAAATTCCCTCAGTAGTATGGCTAGAAAGAACAACAAATGCACAAAGAAGGAAAATCTTTGTTGAAAATATGGCCATCAACTTGGAGCACCGTTAGTTACCCAGATCAAGTCTCCAGATAGGCTTACGGATAAATCATTCGGGGTAATGGGTCATTCAGGGTTATGGATCATTCGGGGTAATGGACGATTCGGGGTAATGGAATTCGGGGAAATGTCCTAAAGCCGGAAGATTGCGCTATTTGCAGTACAAGTTATCCGGGAAAAAGTATAAATTTCTTATAGTTATGTACCTAAAACAGCTAAACCCGAAAGTTACAGTTAGACGAAACATACAAATATTTACACCCTGGGGAAGACACAACCCCAGTGTCGAAACGTCTGGCAAATGAAGGAACGTAGTGTGTTTTGTTTATTTAATGACTACATACTTAGCTAAACATAATTAACAAGAAATAAATCAGAGGAAAACCACTAGAAGAGAATTTTGTTTCCAATAGTTTTCATCGGGATTTCTCCAGCAGCTCCACCGGGAATTCTTCCAGACGATCTACTGGTAATTTCTCTAGAAGGTCTACCAATAATACCACCCAGAAGTTCCAGCGGGAATTCCACGCAAGTTCCACCGGGAACCCCTCTGGGAGTTTCACTGATAGATGCTCTTGGACTACCGCGGGGGATTCCTCCAAGAGTTTCCCAGAGAAACTATTCAAGGAATCCAGGTCGATCTTCTATAGGAAATCTTTTCGAAAATCCTGGAAAACTCATGAAAACAAATCCAGAGGAGCTCTTGAAAGAATTTCCAGACGATCGTCTGAAGAAATTTCCTAAGAGAATTTTGACTGAAATTCCGAAGGTTCTACTTTAAGTACCCCAAAAAGAATTCGGGATGAAGCTTCTAAAAGGATTCCTGTAAAAGTCCTAGAAGAAGTCCCCGTGGATCTCTTAGAAGAACTCCTGGTGGAACTGCAACACGAATTCTCGGGGAAGTTCCTATAGAAATTACCGGTGAGACTTGTAAAGAAATTCCTTGAAGATTTCCATGAGGAACACCTCGAGAAAATTCCGGTGGAAGTACTAGAAGAATTCTACCGAGAAATTATCGGTATAACTTCTGATGATTTTTCAGTGGAACTCCTGGAGGATTCCCCCCTCGAGATATTCCCGCTGTAAATCGTAGAAGAATTTCTGATGGAATTTTTTACAGAAATTCTCGGTGGGAGTCCTAAAGAAACTCTCGAGGAACTTGGAAACTTGGAGGAATTCACGAGTGATCTGCGCGATGGAGATCCTACAGGTATTCACTTCACAGAGCAATTCCTAGAGGTCGTTCAGGTGCAGCTCCCAGAAGATTTTCCTACTAAATTTCTGAAAGAATTTACGAAGTAACTCTTAGATAAATTAGAGCAGAACTCTCGGGAAGAGCAATACCCTGTGCAATTTTCAGAGGAATTCCTGGTGAAACTTTCTTTAAAGTTCCCGGTGGAAATCCTTGAAGAATTTCCGGTACTTCTGTGGACATTTGTGGTGGAACTTCTAAAGGAATTCCCAGTGGAACTCCTAGAGAAAATTGTCGTGTTGAAACTCTAGAGAATTTTCCGGATGAACTGCTAGGGAGATATCTTGTGGAACTTTCAGAGGAATTGCTGGTAGAGCTTCTAGAAGAATGCTCATTGAAATTCCTACAGGAATTCCCTACGGACTTCTGCGGTAACTTCCAGTGGAGCTCTTACAGAAATTCAAAGTGGAACTCCTAATGGGTTGTGTGAAGAATTAACCTAAGTTAAAATTCACAAAAAAAAAAGAAATTTAAAAAAATCCTAATGGAATACGCGATTAAACTCTTACAGGGATTCTTGGTGTCTCCTGCGGGATGTCGAACTCCCACAGGAATTCCCAATGAGACTTCTGACGGATTTGCGATGGAACGCTTTGTGGAACTTCCTGTGGAACTCGCAAAGGAATTCTCAGCGAAACTTCTGCTGGAATTTCCAGTGGAACTCCTAGAGAAATATTCGATGGAGTTCCTAGAAAAAATCTCTTCGGAATCCATAGAGCAATGACTGGGAATATTGCTAGAGAAATTCCCAATGCGACTCATTGAGCAATTTCCGATGCAACTACTACAGGAATTTTCGGTGGAACTCCTAGATGATTCTCGTCAGAACTGCGAGAAGAATCCTGAGTGGAACTTTCAAAGAAATTCCAGGCGGATTCTTCTCCGGAATAATGTTGGATCTTCTACGGAAATTGTTATGGTTTAGTCTCACAGTGTTGAAGGGAATGGGAAGGGCTAGTTTTTGTTTATTTCCGACGTTTCGGTCTATTTGGGATTTTTTCTGAGATTTTTTTTGGGATAATGGTAGAAAATCGTGGAGATAGATCCCGAATTCCAGATCGCTGGAGAAAAAACAGTTCGTGTGCATTACTATGCTCCATACTCTAACGGGCTAAAACTATGACGAACTATGACTTTTAAATTTAGCAAAACTGTTTTTGATCAGAAAACCTTTGAGATCCTTGGAGATGAAAGGTCCCAAATGGACCGAAACGTCGGTAATAATTAAAAACTAGCGTTTTCTATTCTCCTTAAGACTGCGAGCCCAAACCATAGCAGTACATAACCTCAGTCGTATCCCTGAAAGAATCTTCTAGCGAAATTCACAGTGAAACTCCTGGATAATATCCCTGTGGAACTCACCACAAGATTTCCCAGTGGAACTCCTGCCGAAATTCCCAGTGGAATAATCGATGAAAACCCCTGG